>NC_088926.1:35925000-35930000 GCF_038396675.1 Hydra vulgaris
GAATTACATCTGAAAAAGAAAAAATACTTTTAAGAAAAGAAAATTTATTAAAAATAAAAGTTGTAGAAAGTCCAATTTAAAACATTATAACTTTCTTGCCAACCATTTGTGCAAAACCATTTTTGTAAAACTAATTTTTTTTATATTAATATACACACATAAAACAACTATTTATTTATTTTTAGTTGAACCTAAAAGCTGGGAAAGTTTTTATTTTTAATTTAATAAAAACTTTCCTAGCTTTTAGGTTCATTTTTGAGACTCTAAAATAAACTATAGGTAACAATGAAAAAAATACAAAGAAAAAATGATATATTAATATTAATCATTATTATTCATAACAGTTTTTATGTAATATAAAAGAAAACATCAATACATAAAATAATGTTTTGAATTTGTTAGAAAATTTACATAAAAACTGATAAAAAAAAGAAAGTGTTCTACAAATGTAAATATTTAGTTGTTAAAATTTTTAATGCCGAGAAATGTTAAAGAAAAAGAACTCAAGATCTAAGTTGTACAAATATTGTAAGATGAACAACCAAAAAAATAATCTTTGCTTTTTCTTTTTGTAAGATCTTTATAAACCAACTTGCCAACTTTAAAACTATAACAAGAAATAAAGAAATTGTTTAAAGAAATGTTTAATGAATTTAAAAAAGAAATATTTAGCGAATTCAGGAGAGAAACAGAAGCAATGTTCAAAAAACACGAACAAACAGTTTTAGACATTATTAGTGGAAATCATAAAATCATAAATGAAAGATTAGATGGAATCGAAAAAAACACCAACGAAAATTTGGTTAAAATAAAAAAATTTAAAAAAGAAATTGTAGATATGGCTGAAAGTTAGAACTTCAACGAAAAATTTATTGAAGAACAATTTGAACACCAAATAAATCAACTAGAGAATGGAAGAGTTGAAAACGAAATTTTAAAAGATAAACATCGTAAGTGGAAGATCGATCGCGCAGAAATCATTTGCGAATAGATGGCTTAAAGGAAGATAAAAAAGAAACATGGGGACAAACGGAAAAAAAAGTTCATTTGATTTTCCAGCAACAATTTGGAATTAAAGACATTGAAATCGAGCGTGCACATCGTACCGAAGACAGGCGAAAGATCTCGGACAATAATTATGAAGTTCCAAAGCTACAAAGACAAAGTGAAGATTTTACAAGAATCAAGTCGACATAAAGGCACTAATATTTTCATCAACAAAGACTTTTTGCTAGAGACCGTTTTGATTAGAAAAAAATTGTTTGCCGATGTTAAACGAGCTTAAACGGTGAGAATGTTTCAGTTCGATACGATAAAATTATTTTCTTCAAAAATACTATCTTTGAGAATGATAGAATAAAAGTAAACTAAAATACGCATTCTTAAAAGGAAATCTTTTGAGCTTATTTAAAACAATCATGGCTGCATTAAATAATTTTAAATCTCTTGCTTTTAATTTCTTTGAAAAATAATTTTTTACCCTTGGATGAAAACTTAGACCCCGACAGTAATTGTTATTCTGAGAATTTTTTAGATTGTTCGTATCTTTTTCCAAGCGAATTGGAAGGGTTTCTTCTTAAGAATGTTATTGACAAAAATTCTAATCAAATAAGAATTCTCCACCTCAGCATAAGAAGTTTCAATTGTAACTTTGTAACTTTTAAATCTATTGGAAGAAACTAGAAATCTTTTTAATATAATATGCCTTACAGAAACTTGGATAACTTTAAAAGATCTAAATAGCGCTTTTCAAATTCCGCACTTTAACATAATTTCATTAGAGAGACAAACAAACAAACGAGGTGGTGGAATTTTAATTTACGCATATGAAGCACTAAGGCTTATACTTTGAAGCGAGTTGAGCGTTTCTGACTGCGATAAAAAAGTTTTAACAATTGAAATCGAAAACAAAAAAAAACAAAACCTATTGATTAGCTGTTGTTACCGGCCACCTGGTGGCGTGAGGGAAAACCTAAGCATGATTTTACAACAAAATATTGAAAAAGGCGACGCGGAAAAGAAAAAAATATTTTTACTTGGGGACTTTAATATGAATTGTTTTCTTTATAATAATGACTACAAAGTAAAATGTTTTTATGACGCAATTTTTGAAACAGGATCAATCCCCCTCATCAATCGACCTACTAGAGTAACAAAAAGCTTAGCGACTCTAATTGATAACATTATTTCAACAGACATTTTTAATGACTTGCAAAAAGGTATTTTAAAAACTGATATAACAGACCATTTCCCCATTTTTGTTACAATTAACACCTATACAGAAAAAAAAATTGACAAAAAAAAAAAAAGTAATAAAGAAACGAATTTTTAATCATAAAAACTTTAACTCATTCGAAGACCAGCTATCTTTACTAAATTGGAGTAATACAAACATTAATGATAATGCAAATGACATATATGAAACTTTTATCAAAACTTTCTATTCGGTATATGACGCTTACTTTCCCTTTATCGAAATAATTGCAAAATCTAAGAGTTTGAACTCTCCTTGGATTACCAAGGGATTAAGAAAATTATCGAAAATCAAACAAAAGTTGTATATAACTTTTCTTAAAACAAAAACAAGTGCAAACGAAAAAATTTACAAAAATTATAAATATTTGTTTGAGAAAATTCGTAAAAACTTAAAAAAAAATTATTATTCAGAATTAAGTAAGAAATTTAGAAATAACACAAAGCGCATTTGGGAAATAATGAAGGAAATTAGTGGAAAAAAAAATCATGCTTAGGTTTTCTACCACAAATGATTAAAATTAATAACACTGTTATATTTGAACCAAACGCAATATCACATGAATTTAATAAATTTTTTTCTGATATAGGTCCTAAACTATCAATTAAGATCCCTAATACCAAAGCGTTATTTAGTGACTTCTTATTACCATTGGATAAGTGCGTATGCTCTGATGAGTTGTCCTCTGATTTATCAACTGAAGAACTTGAAAGGGCATTCAAATCTATTAAAAATAATAAATCATGTGGATCAGATGAAATAAACGGAAACGTGATTATAGATTGTTTCGAGCAATTAAAAGATGTTCTCTTTAAAGTTTTGAGCGCATTAAATAACAAAGGAATTTTTCCAGAGCAATTAAAAATTGCTAAAGTGACTCCTATTTATAAAGAGGGCGATCAATCTAAAATAACAAACTATCGCCTCATCTCTGTGCTTTCTATATTTTCGAAAGTTATAGGAAGAATTATGTGTAAAAGGGTATAGATACATCTTGACAAAAATAACTTACTATAGGCTAATCAGTTTGGTTTTAAAAAGGATAACTCAACGGAGCATGCCATCATCCAATTTGTAAATGAAATCTCAAATCTTTTGAACAATCAAAATATACTTTAGGTATTTTTATTGACTTATCGAAAGCCTCCGATACCGTCAACCATCACATTTTACTTGAAAAGCTGAAATACTATGGAATAAATAAACAAGTGTTAAGGTGGTTTAAAATTTACTTATCGAATAGAAAACAAATTGTTATTGGTAATAACAGCTATCAAAACAATTGTCTAAATATAACATGCGGGGTTCCACAAGGTTCAATCCTTGGACCATTCCTTTTTTTAATCCATATAAACGAGTTAAATAAAGCAACTAATCTGATGAGCATCATGTTCGCAGATGATACTAATTTATTTGTCTCTAAGAGTGATATTACCGAACCTTTTGCTTCAGCAAATAAAGAAATTTAACATTTATCCCACTGGTTCAAATCTAATAAACTAATACTAAACACCGAAAAACTAAATGGACACTTTTTAATTCGCTTAAGAAAAAAAATTTCTTACCCTCAAACTTGCCTCAAATCTTTATTAACAATATTGAAATTAAATGAGATCCCGTCACCAAATTTCTAGGTGTTTATCTCGATGAGAACATTACTTGGAATAAACACATTAATTATATATGCTCTAAAGTCTCTAAAAAAATTGAAGTTTTATACAAAGCTCGAACTTATCTCAATAAGATAAATTTAAGACAACTCTATTTCTCATTTGTTCATTGTTACTTAAACTATGCAAATATTGCCTGGGGAAGTACTGAAAAAAGTAAACTACAACGTCTTTATTGCTGTCAGAAACAGGCAATTTGCATAATTAACTTTGCTGATCGTTTTTCTCGTTGTAAACCTTACTTGATTAAAATGAGATCTTTAAATATATATGAACTCAACGTCTTGAAAATTTTATATTTTGTTTATATGTGGAAAAACAATCTCCTCCAGTCTTTAAAGATCTCTTCAATTTAAAACCAACTAACAAATACGAACTTAGAAATATATATTTTTTAGAAAACCTTTTTGTCACACAAATTTTAATCAATTCTGTCTTGCCTATTGTGCGCCAGACCTGTGGAATAAACTTGTTTTGCCAAACTTTTCTCACGTTTTGTATTTTATAATGTTTACAATATTTTGCTAGTTTATATTATTTACAGTTTAATTCGTGTAAAAGAATAATATATATGTATTCTTCATAATACCTTGCACTTCACAATTATTGTAAATAAAAAAATATTAAATAAGATGTAAAAAACTATATAATTTATTATATTTTATGACAAGATCACAAGATCCTTGCGGTCTTCTTTCGGAAACTAAGTTTGTATTGTTAGTCCGCTATATTTATATATTTGTATAAGTATTTTAATAGTTTATTTTATTGTATAACGACTGACTTTGTAAATTAAAATATTCTTACGTCACACAAAACATTTTCTTAAAAATCTCAAAAAAAAGCTCTTACAAAGAACATTGTTTCGTAAATTTAGACGGTTTTGTGTAATATTATTATTTTTTATAACGGTTTTTAATAAATGATAACGAGGGTATTTATATTCCCTCGAAATATTGTAAAAATAAAAATAAAAATGTTTTTAACAAACAGAAGTTAATCCATAAAAAGAAGTGTTTTTAAAAATATTTATACAAATAAAATCTATTGAAGATGTTGACATTCAATATATATGT
>NC_088926.1:35932500-35952500 GCF_038396675.1 Hydra vulgaris
ATCTCTCTCTATTACACTGTTTGAGAGGTAATAATTCATTCCATTTACATTTAATGTCTATGGTTTAACAATACCTCGAAGAACATTTTGATTGCCGAATCTCATCACCTTACATTTTTTGCAATTAAGTTCCATACGCCAATCGTTGCATTATTTCACCATGTTGTTAAGGTCAGTCTGCATTTCTGAGTGTTTATCAAAGGAATATTTTATGGCTATTAATTTGCTATGCTGACATACATTTTAAATGTGTTTTGCACATCTTCTGGCAAGTCGTTTATAAGCAGAAATAAAATGGGATCCACAACTGAACCTTGAGGAACGCCACTGGTAACAGATAATGTATTACCAATAGTAACTCTTTGTTTCTTATTTGCAAGGAAACTTTTATTCTAGTTATATATTTTTCCTGTTGTACCATATGCTTAAATCTTTTCAAATAACCTTTCAATCAAGAAATCAAGATATATTACGCATAATGGTTTACCCTTTGCAGCTTCGTATGTAATGGTGTCAATTGTCTTAATCAAATTTGTTGTGCATGATTTATTTGGATCAAGACCAGTTTGTCTTTCAGAAATAAGACTATGTTAAACTAAATGTTCCATTATTATGTCCCGAATAAGCCTTTTGAACATTTTCTAAATCACAGACGTCAAGGATATTGGTCTATAGTTTTCTGGTTCAAGTTTTGATCCCCCTTTATAAATAGGGGATATATTTGCAACAGACCAATGGTAAGGGACACAACCAGTGTCAAAACTCAATTTAAAAATATAGATAATCGAATCAACAAAACATTTGGCAGCATGTTTTAAAACAAACGGACTAATTCCAGCAGAACCCATCGCTTTTGACTCATCAATACTTTCTAACATTTTTAGTATTTTTTTATTGGTAATCATATCAGATAATATAATGTCATCACACTGATTTTCACATCTTTGCAAGAACTTGGGTATTGCTTGGTCATCATCTTTTACAAAGACTGACTTAAATTACTTATTTAATATATTTTTTATATTCAATATTTTATTTAATATATAATATATAAATAATATATTTTATATATATATAAAATAAATATATAATATTTTATATATATATAATATATATAATATAATATATTTTATTTAAAATATTATAATTTATACAATATAATACCTTATTTATTCATTTATTCATATCATTTTTCATGGCTCTAATTTGTGATTTAAAATTTTGTTTTCTATTTTCGTAAGAGAATAAACTTTGGGTGTTAGCTCTGCTGTATTTATTAAATCCATTTCGTATTCTCGAGTCGATCTTTTAAATTTGTTTTTTAACATTAGCGCAAATTTTGTTGAATTCCTTTCGAGATTCTTGACTTTGCCGATATACATTCGAATCCTGACTTTGCCGATACACATTCGAACAAAATAGAGATTGTTTCATCTTTATTGCCTTTTTAACTTTTGCATTTAGCCATGGTTGGCAATTCTTTTTTTTGTTATTAAAAATAGGAACAAGCAATCGACAAGATTCATTATAAATATGTCAATATTACTCATAGCAATCACAGGCTGATTTATCATAAAATAGCTCAACCCAATTGACTTGTTTGAAGTACTTAATCATTTGTGTAAACTTACTCTTTTTAAAGCGAAACTTATCTCTTGTGAATACTATATCTCATCTCTTGTGAATACTATATTGACACTGAAACTAGTAAAATATTGCCAAGTGATGGAGTAATGTTATCTTTCCTTTTCATAATGACCTAACTGTGGACCACATTGAAGAAAATCTATGCAATTCAGATTGCAAGCTAAAACAAGGTCAAGGGTGTTAACTGCAGGAACAGAACCACTTTGTTTTAATGTTGGAAAGTTTACTATTTGGTATAAAGAACAATCATTTAAAACTTCAAGAAATTCTTGCTCAGTTGAGTTTTCCTTTGAATGAATTATTGGACCGTCATCTGTTCATTCTATATTAGGGAAAATGAAATCTTCTTCAACAATGAGATCCGTGTATTTTTTACCACTTTTGAGTTTTGATTTTGAGTAATCAGCTGTAGAATTTGGTGGTGGATATATACAACGAACAATTAACTTAAAATTATTACATTTTATTGAGCACCAGAATTGTTCAATCTCTGAATTGTTAAGATGCGGATTAACAACTTCTATAGACGTAAGATTTTTATTTACGCAAATGACAACTCCTCCTCCAATTCTATCTCTATCTGCATGATATAGGTCATACCCATCAATGTTTTTAATTGTATCCAATTTGAACCAAGTCACAGTAATTGCGATAACATCTATTTTGCTTGTCAAAGCAATTGCGGACAGCTCGGATAACTTATTAGAGTTAAATGGGGTAGCACTGGTGCAATAAAAATTATTTGGTTTGTCGTTAGTCTTAATATTTTGCTTCAAATAAATAGGTAGTTGTTAATTATGTAACTTTTAATGAAGTTTATAAAATTGGCTGGTATGGCAATCTAATATAAGATTGGCTGCTTGGCTGTGCTTTCTTTGACAAATGGTCGAACTTTGCGGTTGCTAAAGTCTTTTGTTGCAGTGATATCAATACACAAAAATATCCGCTTCTAATGACAAATCGAAAGGGCTGATCTAGGTTATTATTGCGTTGTAAGTCTTCATTTGCCTTCTTTCTCTCTTTGTTTAACTATGCAAATTCAGCCTGCTCATCAGGAGTGCGATCAGGCCTTATAAATACTTTTTTGTATACCTCAATTGTTGACAGTTCCTTGGCTACAGATAACATCTCGTTTCGTGCTACTTTATTCCCAAATTCAACAACTAATGGTTCTTATGTATTGTTTACCGAGGCGACTTTAGATTTTAGTCTAAATGTCGATTTTATTTTTATTCGTCTGTTCAGTCAACGTATTATTTCATTGACCATGTTCTCGCCATCTGTCTTACGGTTCGCGTTTGTGCTTTTTTGTGAGCTGGCCAAACAGACAATTACAACATTTTTAGACTTTTTAGTAAATAGTTTTTCATGACTTTTTGACACTGATGCTTGCATTATAAAGTTCCGAACCTGGTTTGGCTAATTACTTAGCAATATGGCTGTAATAAACAGCAGGTGTAGTTGAAGGTGGTAAATTTGCATTTTTCTCTTCTAAGCTTTTCACTTTCTTATTAAGTTCAGCTATTTTTGCATCTTTTTCCGTCAATTTTACATCAAATAATTTAGTCTGTTGATTTAGTTTCAGCATGAAGTCATCCTTTAGGTCATCAATTGCTTTGTTAATCATCAAAACCATAAAATTCTTTTCATGGTCAGTGAGCTTAGTCATATCTCGATCCTCAATTTCCACCAATGAATTAAAAGCGTGACAATCACTGCAAACACCTGTGGATTACTTATTATTATATAATATATTAGTTATCTTATTAACACAAATAGAAATGTTAGTTTTTTTTGTGTTTTTACCCGGTGTATATGTATATATTTCTATATCCAGAGGCGTCATTGGGATGAGGAACAAGGGGGGGGGGGTGTTGGTATTTGCATTTTTTGTTTAATTAAATCGGCAAATTTGATGTTTTCAAAATTCATTTTGTTTAAGTCGGCAAGATTTAACATTTTCCTATTGCAAACAAATCAATGCAGGTTTCTGGACATATTTCGTTCGTTGGATATTTTACGCTTGTGTTTACAAATATTTTTGTTTGATAATATTAGTTTTTCGATTATAGGCCATTTTGTAGCGCCATTTATAGTGATAATCGCAGTAACATGTCAAGTGACGAATATAAAAAAACTTCTATTAAAAGAAAGCGAATTAAATTAGAATGTCTGGAATGCGGCAAAGTACTTGACAACGACTAAAAAAAAAAACAAGAAAAAAAATTCACAATGGTAAAAAAATATCAACAAAATGTTTTGATGCTCCTGAAAATCCTTTTGAAGCAGCAAAAAAGAAACAACTTCGAACAAACGTTTTATTTTTTGTTATTTTTATCATTTATATTTTTATATTTATATTTTTCAGGTGATAGTACATAAAAACGCATTATTAAAGAGCAGGTAGAGAGAATCTCAAGTGACATTCCTATTGAATTAAAACCATCTGTTGGATATGTGAGTGAATCGTCAAATACCACTTATTTAAAAAAAAATTATTCTAAGTATTATTTATTTAGTGTTCATTATAGAATTATATTACTTAACTATAAGTGCTGTTTTTTTAAAATCATTTTTTAAGGTATCTGAATTGTTAGGTGTTAGTACATCAAAATGCATTATTGAAGACCAGGTAGAGAGAACCTCAAGTGACATTCCTTCTGAATCAAAACTATCTGATGGATATGTGAGTTAATGATAAAAGCTTCTTATAATTATAAAATTACTCCTACATTTATTTATTTAGTGTTATTTATAGTGCAATATATCTTAATTTTAAATGTTGTTTATTATTATTTCAAAGGATCTAAATTTTGTAATAATTTTCATATTAAGGTATCTAATTTTAATATTAAGGTATCTAAATTGTCATGTGACAGTGTATCAAAATGTATTATGGGAGAGCAGGTAGAGAAGTCTTTAAATAACATTCCCATTGAATTAAAATCATCTGTTGAATATGTGAGTTAATTTTATAATTTCATAATAAATTTTTTAATTTTTTGAATTTGCATTAATTGTTGTCGCATAGAATAATTTAAATAATTATTTAATACGATTCATTAGTTATAAGGTACCTTTACATAGATACTGAGTCAACTGAAGTCGCAAATATTGCTAATGAATCTGAAGAACCTACATGGTTATCATGTGCTGGTCAATTTGAAGACATCATTTCTAGGTTAGTTGAATGCAAAGTAATATCGAAAAAAATGAAAACAGAATCTATTCTTAATCCTATAGTGTTTTTTTTAGAAAGTCGGTAAATTGGTAATAACATTCATTTAAAGTGTGAACGATTTTTTAAAACAACCAATATTTTTTCAAATAACATTTCTAAGCATTCTAAAGAGATAATAGACCACGTATCTAGTACATCTATTGAACATGATCCAAGTAAAAGAGGTGTAATTAAGACATTTTTTGAAAGACAATAGCTTTTAGCATTAGGTCCATACCAGCCAAAACTAAAGAAGTATCGAAATGATAGTAAAATAGATAATTCAAAACAACAATATTTTAATCTTTCTTGGTGTAAGGAGTATCCATAAATAGAGTATAGTTTAATAAGAGACTCCTTGTATTGCTTTATTTGTTCTTTATTTCATAAAGAAGCAAAAAGAGAGTTTTCTAGTAATGCTTGGGTGTGTGATAGTGTTAAAACATGGTACAAAATGAAAAGTCAAGAGAAGTCAAAATTGCGTAAATTGGAACGACGCTTCACATCTTTCCACAAAGCTTCTTTAACAGATTATTGCAGTTTTATGAAGAATTCAATTTACATTGATGCCATCTTGAAAAGATGTACAAGACAAAATTTGATAAAACTGGAGCATGGAAAAAAGTGAAACAGACAAATTATTATAATTTTGTTTGATGTTGTACGAACACTGTCAAGACAAGGGTTAGCGTTTCGTGGAAACAATGATGAATCGAATGGTAATTTTAATGAAGCTTTTTTAGTAATTTTAATGAATCGAATGTAATTTTAATGAATAATTTTAATGAATAAGGTAATTTTAATGAATCGAATGGTAATTTTAATGGTAATTTTAATCAATTAATGAAGCAGTCGGTAAACGATATCAAAATGCGTTCTTATAAAGTTTCTTATCACAGTCCTTGATCTCAAAATGAAATGATTGAAACATTGGGAAGTGAAGTAAAACGAAATGATTGAGACATTGGGAAGTATTGTAAAAGAAATTAAAGAGGTTAGTTTATTTTCACTAATGGCTGATACAACCCCAGATGTCTCACATAAAGATCAGTCAGCTGTTTGAGTGCGCTGCGTCAACAATGAAGGAAAAGCTGTTGAAAGACTACTTGAATTAAATGAAGGAGTAAATAAAACTGGCTTGATACAACAGGACAAATTTTATGAGTATGAAAAAAGAATGTTCTAAACACAGGAAATTTAGCGTTTCAGTCCTATGACTTTGCTAGCAATATGTCAGGTAGAATAAATGGTTCCCAAGCCCAACTCTCTTAGTTAGTAGGGCATAAAGGTTTATACATTCCTTGTCAAGCCCATAGAATAAAAACATTTCTTGAACATAGCTGCAATGCTAGCATAGTTATATCGAGTATGAATATTAACTTAGAGAGTTTACATGTATTTTTTTCATCTAGTACTAAACGTTATGGAATATTGAATAATGAGATGAATAGTATAGAAAACAAATTACATTTAAAAATTTATCTAAAACCAGATGGACTTTAAGAGCTGACCCAATTAAAGCAGTTTGGAACTCTTTTGCAGCATTGTGCAGTAGCTTAAGTAATATTTGCTCAAATCCTTTGTTTGATACAAACACCAGACCAAAAGCACTTGGTTTAAAAAAAAAAAACTATACTCTTTTGATTTTATTGTATTTTTAATGTTTATGAAAAATACGATGTATAAACTAACAGTCTTAACTGAAACACTAGAAAAAAATAACTTATGTGTTATTGACGCCACACTAATCAAATTGATATCATTTTAAAAATATTAGATATTAATTCAAATAGTGAAGCTAAGGATAACTTAATTGACAGTGCAATATCATTTGCTTGTAGTCTCGGCATTAATCCAGAGGCTGATTTTATTCTGCACCATCGATACAGAAAACTTCTACGGTGGCTTGACTCGAATTCGAATACACAAGTAGTTTTTAATATGCACACATTTTACCGTAAAGAATTTAAATTTTTTAGATAATGTGATTATCGCAGATAATCATATCTTCTAAAAAATTATCGTAGTTCATTATCTAAATGAAACATAATTTTAATTTGTTTAAACCGTTATTTAAAATGCTGTCATTTCCTTTGAAAAAAAAATATTTCGATCAATAAAATTAAAGAAACTTTATTATCATTTCCAGCAAACATCAAAAAACTAAAATGTAGAGATATTGATGCGATTCAAGCAGAAATGGATATAATAAATGGGATTTGTAGAAATAATAATTCACGTAAATTTGACGACTTTATTAAAGCATCTGAAGAAATAATAAACGTTTTACCATAGGTTAATCAAATTTGTAGATTAGCATCAACCGCACCAATAAGTGTAGCATCAAATTGAAAGAAGCTTTAAGAAACTTTGAATTATAAAAAACTATTTAAAATCGACAACAAATGAGAGTAGATTGAATTTTCTAATGCTTTTGAGTTTAGGGAAGGATATTGCTAATCGCCTAAATCTTACTGATTTAGGGGCACTTTGGAAAACATTAAAAAACCGCAGAATATAACTCTAAATCTATTATATTAAAGTTTTATTTTATTCAGTTTTTATTTTATATTTTATATATAATGTGTAAAAATATATACTTATATATATATATATATATATATATATATATATATATATATATATATATATTTATATATATATATATATATAGATATATATATATATATACATAATAAAAATTTATGTATATGTTGATAAAAAAATTAGTAAAGTCGGCATATTTACTGATTACAAAAATTTTATTCGGCAGTTTATTGATTTTAATCCCCTTCCCCAGATTTGTATTGGTTTCACAAGCACAATCACCAGTTTTAGTTTGGCCCGTGTCTGACCTAAAAGATTTGGATACTAAATACATTTCGCCTTTTTTAGTATTTTCGCCTTTTTTAGTATTTGCTAAAAATAAATATTTTCAGTAGTCTTGCGATTGTGGAATGCTGCCGTAAAATGATCACACTAAGCAACCTAGGCAACTACTTAGTTCAATCGTCTGTTCCATGATTTAAATTTAACATATTAAATGCTTAACCTCACTCTTGAAAAGAAGACGTCTATTGGCTTTTAACGGGGCTTCTTTGCTTCTGATATTGATTTATTTATTAAAGAATTGTGCGATTAAACTAAGTTATAATTAAGGCGGTAAACATTATGAACTTAATCATTAAAAACAAATTTTGCTTTTTTAAATTTTATTTTATTTTCATGGATCTGTACTCTATACTCGGTACAATGAAATTTTACTAATCGAAATCTATTAAAAAATTCTTTATTTAGTTCTCTTTTTTATCATGGATAATGACTTTGAAATAACAGACTTTCAAAAGTTGCGTTTTGACGTTTTCAAAACTGAAAACATTTTTTTTACGACTGATTTAAATAAGGGCTATATTTTCTTTTATACCAGAAAAGAATTTGACTCTACATATTTTGTTATTAAAACTTTTAAAGCTGAACTCCAAACTAACATAGGAAAGTTCACGGTAATACAGATCAACATCAGGAACTTAAATAAAAATATCGATAAACTAAAATACTTTCTTATCGAATGCAAAAGTTCTTTCAAAAATGAAGAACTTTTGCATTCTTTTGAATGCAATAGTTTATTTTCTTCGGTGAACATAAAATTATCGCTGTTTTAAATTGCGGATAGTGTTCTTTTGGAGGGGGGGGGGGGGGGGCAAATGATATCATTTGCCCCCGGTACAGAAATGTTGGGTGGGTAGTTGCCCCATCCTGCACCCTATGTTCCAGCGCCTATGGATACGGTCCAATTAGTTAAGCACTCTACTCCCTACTCCAAGTCATCAACGCAATGGAGAAAATAAACTTTAATTACTAAGTTAAAGTATTCCTATTCCATCGGAAGAAAAATTCTTATTACAGTTACTAGAGAAGACTGAAGCACTCATAAAAAGAATGAGGTGGAACAATTTATTCTTTCTTAATAAACTTTCTGACGAAACTTATTCATCCAAACCCGAAAACTATGGAATTAAATCTGCGAAATGTCCTCCACATATAAAAGAAATGGATATGTTTGAAAATGATTTAATTAATCTAATTAAAAATATCAAATTTCAAAAAAGTGAACAAGAAGTTTCAAGAAAAGCTATCTAGCAATTTAAAATCTTTGCGCAAATCTCTTAAAACTTTAACTAAAGCCGACAAAACCTCCAATATGTACAGAATTTCTAGAGAAGAGTATAGCTACCTCTTTAAAAACGCCGTTACATCTATATGAAAAAGGCTGACCAAAATTTGAAAAATCGAATAAACAATGAAAGTATACACCTTTTAACTAATTATGATGTTTTCAACAGAATTAAATTAAATGACACTTCCAATTCTTTTATCACTCTAAAAGACAACGAGAATATTATTTTTAAACCCTACAGTTCGCCTAATAAATCCTACAAAAAACAAAGTAGGATGAATTTCTAAAGTTATTCTATCAAAAATAAATAGTGATCTAAGAAAAAAAGTTTGCATCAACCAATGGCTTAACACAAAGAACGTTATAGATTGGTTTCAAAGTATTAAAGAAAAACATGTATACAAATTTTTAATTTTCGATGTAACTGATTTTTATCCTTTAATTAATAAAAATTTACTGAACAATCCAATAACCTTTGCTGAAAAATACTCAATTATAAAACAAGATGAAAAGAAGTTAATATATCACGCCAGGAAATCATTATCATTTAACAATGGTGAAGCCTTGATTAAAAAAAGTGGAGGCTTATTTGATGTTACCATGGGAACCATCGATGGCGCAGAAGTGTGTGCGTTAGCTGGAAGATTTATCTTGTTTCAATTATCACAGTCTTACAATAAAAATGAAATTCGGATTGTATAGAGATGATGGTCAAGCAGTGTTTAAGGGCGCTAATTTACATCTCTACCCCCTATTTTTATTTTTGATTATGATAGAAAATTTTATCCTGATTATCGTATAAAAACATTGACCTGAAAACCAAAGGAAAGTTCTCTAATTTTATGTTGAAGTGTCAAAAAATATACCAAAAGATGGTAATATTCGCCATCTTTTTAGAAACATGACTAAGTTATAATTAAGGCGGTAAACATTATGAACTTAATCATTAAAAAAAATTGATAGCCCGGTTTTTATTCCGCTAAAACATTCTATGGATAAATTTGTTGTGTATTTTCTTTTTATTTTAGTATTTTTTTCTTGAAAAAACTAGGAATTTCAATAAATTTAATTTTTTATTTTCAGATTATATACATATTTTTTTAAATATATTATCATTTTAGATAGACAATTGTTACTATAAACAAAAATAATAATCAAACGGGATATTTGTTTACAGCTTGGTTCCAAAAGTGAAAATAAGAATGTGCTTTAAAACGTAGCGCCCACGTGAATTCTGACAAATAATCGGGAATCATTTCTTTGTTTGTGGGTCCAAACATAGCTTTAAATTTGGCTTTGCCACATTGCTTCAACCCTGTTTGTTGTAACATTTGTTGCAGGATCAACAAAATGTAAAGTATGGTTTACTGTATCATGTTAAAAACCTTGCGCTGCTAAACCTTGGTATGCTGCCCACATATCGCTCCATATTTCAGTTCCAGGACGAATCCATTGTATAATGACGGGTAATATGGTTGCTGCATCGCGGTGCGCTACAGGAATGAGTAACCCTTCATTAGTTGCTATTTCACACGCACCAAAAATCCATTGATCTTCTTTAATTCTACCTCGGTTGTATTTCTTTCTTGAAAAAAGTGATTTTCTACTATTGAACCTGGCCCTCCTAATTGCACACGGATGTTAAGGAAATAAGTAACGGCAATGTCTCTACAAAATTGATTCCAATCAACTACAGTTTTACTGCTACCAATTTCTAAATCCTTATGTATGTCTTCTACTGAAAGGCCACGACTTTTTCCGGCGCTACGAGTCCAAATATAAGTAATACCTATTATTTGCCAAAGTTCCAGTTGAGATCTTTCAAAAAAACTTCCAACACGAATACTTATTTTCTTTTAGCATTGTTTTTGCATGCATCTCCAAATCTTTCCATCGACATTATGACTATTTTGATCGTTGCACTGGATGTTACATCGAGGACAGATCATATTTATAGCAAGTAAACCAAACTCCCTGCACCACCGGATGCACTCGTTATCATTGTTATTAAACCTGCGACCAAGCAGGTTTAAAAACAATGATAACGAGTTTCAAAATTCCGATGCAAAAAATTTTGCAAATTTTTTGCATCGGAACTTTTATGAATACTTTCGGAACTTTTATGAGTATTTTAATTACTTTCAAACTACAGAAACCAGGCGGCGTAATTAAATAGTGAAATTTTAAGGTGTTATAAAAAAAGATAGTGAACATTAGCGTTTTAGGTATATTTTAACATCAAATTAGAGAACATTCCTTTGGTTTTCAGGCCTATGTTTTTATACGATTCTTAATCAGGATAAAATTCTCTATCATAATCAAAATAGGGGGATAGAGATGTAAATTAGCGCCATGTTTAAGAACCGGAGTGCCCAACAAATGGTAAAAATTAAAAAGCACTTAGTGAAAATTAAAAAAAAAAAGACCTTTTTATATCCATCAGCTGTAATTTAAAAATGGTTAATTAACTGGACTCAACGTTAAATCTTAATGACAGTTCTTTCCAACCATACTGTAAGCCTGGTATATCTATCAGTTGTATAAATGCTCACTTTGACTAATTCTTCTAAAAAAAAATCTATAAACCAATCCATTCCTCCTTATCAAAGAAGCATTATTTAAATCGGGTTTTATCTACAAAATTGCTTACCATTCAAGTAAAAACCCGATCCCATTCAAAAATCATAAGCGTAGCATAATATGGTACAACCAGTTCTGTTGTTCAGTTCAGTTTAAGTTCTGTTGCTACAAAAATAGGCAGTCGTTTTTAGAACATGTTAGACCTAGACTTTCCGGTTGGTCACAAACTTCGTAAAATATTCAATCGAAATACCATTAAACTGTCAAACATCAAGTCCATCATTTTTTCGCACAACCATTGGATATTATATAGCCAAGGTAAAGATGAACAATCAGTGCTTGTCGATAAACATCGTTTAGATTAGAGATGAACATTAGAGATGAACAATAGAGATAAACATTTGAGATAAACAATCAGTGCTTGTCGAAGAACATCGTTTATCAAGCCACCGTTTCGTCAAATTAACCTGACTACAAAGAAAAAGTATATTTTGGCTTGTCTCCATTCAACTTTCTGTATGCTAATCGCCCTTAAAATATTTTAACATTAATAAATATAAAAATGATACCACGTTTATCTTTTATGTCCCAAAGAAATTTGGGACATAAAAGATAAAATGTTTACACCCTTAATTAAGTGGAAAATTGTAAAACGTCGCAATCCTTATAAAGCTTCGTCAAAAATTTGCAATCTTTGCTTCTACGAAAAATTCCTTACTTTAAGATATCTAAGACGTAGGAATAGGTCCGGCAAGTCCCGCTTTCGCCGTACAACTTTCGACCAGCTGATATTTTTAATTATTTTTATATTTAAATCTGCGTCTATTCATTCTGCTATATACCGGTATATTCATTATTACGATCGCAAATTTATCAATTTACTAGTCGTTTAAAGTCGAATTAAAAAAAAAAGCGTAGTTATTAGTAATGCACACGGACACTCACAAAATAATAGTTACGATCAAGTAGATCTTAACTATTACTTTGTGAGTCATTTAGAAATCTGTCCATTTGGAACGATTGAACCAGTTCCTGATTCCTTTTATCTGCGGTTGGCATTTGCTTCGATCCGATATGGCGAAATGTTCTACTGGCTCTTCTGAGGGTTTACCTTCTCAAACTCATTTATCCAATCCACCTCACCAGCCATCAGTAGGTTTCAAGTTCCCTTAGCGTTCTTTTAGAATCAAAAAGGTAGAACAGAGAAGTTTAAAGCCACAATGGTTTACTGAGTGTCTTTTCTTACATTATGATAAGGCAAAGGACGCAGTAATCTGCCATACATGTATTGAAGCCAGCAAGCTTAATCGAATTACTGCAAAAAACCCGAGGCAGTATTTGTAAGTATTTTTGTATACTGTTTGTATATAACATTGCAATTAGACTAAAACAATTGACATTAAAAAATCATCCTTTTTTACATACCCTGTAAAAAGTATTTTATTGTTTACAATATCTTTGAGTTCATAAACCGTTCATGAATTTCATTGTTGTGGCAGGTGGTTTTTGGCTTCTCTAATTAGAAAGATGCTACAGTATCGTTCGGGAGCCATGAATCAAGTTCTTTTTACAAAGAAGCAGTCATGGTGATGGTAACTATTCCTTCTACAACACCAGATGTTGTAGAGCTTCTGTCAAAGCAACATGCTGCTCAAAAACAGAATGTTCGGCGCTGTTTTTTCGAAATCATTCAATGTATTTGGTTTCTGTGTGGACAAGGACTGGTTCTCAGAGGTGATGATGACAATCAAGAAGGAAATCTTGACCCTTTACTTCGCGGTGTTGTCTCTCAACAACAGTTGAAAATTGTTAAAAATATAGCAATCAAAGATAGCATTTAGTTTACAGACTTCACAAAATTATTATTCACAGATAAGCCCTTTAAGTTAAATTGAATAATTCCTAAATTCTGTCTGTACTTTCATATATATTTTTGTCTCAAAAGTATGGAAAAAATAAAATTATAAAAATTATTTATTTAAATTTTAAATATTGTTTATTTAAATTTTAAATATTGTTTATTTAAATTTTAAATATTGTTTATTTAAATATTGATTATTTAAATTTTAAATATTGTTCATTTAAATTTTAAATATTGTTTATTTAAATTTTAAATATTGTTTATTTAAATTTTAAATATTGTTTATTTAAATTCTATATACTGTTTATTTTAATTTTAAATATTGTTTTATTTAAACACTTAAATTTTTATTAAACTATGATTTGGATGGCTATAAATGATTAAAGTTACTTTGCTGTTTTACAGCAACATTGCGCAGATAAGGGTTATATTTTGTTACTGCTTAAGATGCGAAAAACATTGCTTAAAATACATTTTACATAATTGAAATTTATATTTATATTTATAATAGTTATTTATTTAATTATTGTAAATACAAATATAAATTTTGCACGAGCATATATGTTTATACTCATACAAAATTAATATTTATAAAGTCTAAATATCAAATATGTTTATTTTTAGATGACTTGTATAAAGGTTAACAATTTTTAATGAAAAAAGATTGAAAACTGACAATAGTGAACAAGGTATTGTAAATGTTATTTATCTTTGCCGACCCAGAACTAAGTTTTCTAAAGGTGAATCTGAAAGTTATGAAGAAAACACTGAATAATTAAATGCATTATTAATCAAGCAATGATGTTTATTTTGCTATTGAATTAGAAAATGGATCAATAAACTAGTCAGGAAATGAATTAAGAAGTGAATCTAAAAGTGAATCAACAAGTGAAATGGAAACTTTTGATAATGAGAGTAGTCATAGTGTAAAAAAGAATGCTGAAGGAAACCAAATAATGACACAAAATAATGTCCTAATCAAAAAAATTGAAGCATAAGACAGGAAAAACGATTATCGCTAGCGCAAACGATATCCACACAATTTTAAATCGAGTTTTAAAGGTGAAGAATTCAAGATTATTCATTTGGAATGGTCTCCAAGACAATACTTCAATAAATTTTTAGATGCAGCACTATTTAAAGTCATTGCTATATTTAAAGTCATTATAATTAAAAATTACAGGAAAATCTGTTAACACTAATTTTAATTAAATTGAACAGTTTATTGGGATACAAATTACTATGGGAGTCCTAAAATATCCACAATATAGAATGTATTTGTCTCAACACACTAAATGTGCATCAATTGCAGATATTATGGCTATAAAACGGTTTGAAGTACTAAAAAAATATTTTCATGCGAATGATAATACACACACATCGAAAAAAAGCATGGCAGAATATGATCATCTGCACAAAGTTATAGCAATTGTGCAATCTGTTCTTGATATGAGCAGGTTAGTTGAACAAGAAGAATATAAGTCTATTGATAAACAAATTATTCTCACAAAATCAAGGTGTCCGACAGACAATTTCTGCTCAAAAAGCCGCACAAATTGGGCATAAAAGTCTGGGCACGATTTGGAGTTAGTGGATTGTTGTATGATTTTACTACCTATCTTGACAAAGAAGATAATACAGATATTTCTAATAAATATAGTAAAGTTAGAGCAGCAGTGCTTAAACTTGTTAAACATTTGCCCAAAAATATTGGGCATAAAATCTTCATGGATGATCTTTTTACAAGCATGAAACTGTTTAAAACTCTTAAGGATCTTGGAATTTGGGGCGTTAAAAAATATTGGTTCCTCTCTTGCGTAACGACATCAACTAGGACAGTGTTGGGAGATGACATTCTCGACTTTTTTAAAGCAATTTATAAAAATTCTAATCTCTGTTCAAATACTTTTGATAGTTTATTAACTCATATTCAAGAAAAACTGATGTTTTTCTTTGTCGATGTTTTTGATAAAAAAGAAACAAATTGGAAAAAAAAAGTTATACATCCGTTTCTCACGGTCATTTCCATTTCTATAATAGAAAATAATCTTTTCCGACGCTAGGCAGTGCGTCAAGTGATTGACAAAACTTAAAAAAAGCTGAAAGAAAAAGAATGGTTGCAAAGTGCTCCTGGAAACTCTTTCAATGGTATGGGTGGAAGCAAACATGTTGGTAACTTCCTCGTGGTTGCAACCGGGCTATGGAGGCAGACGGCCTCTAAAGTAGTATCTGTCTAGCTTCAGTCCCCTCGCCTGCACCAATAGAGGCATATTAGGTGTTTGCCAACGCAACATACTTGGGTATTTTCTTATAATAGGCAGTCAGGATGAAAAGTAAAGTACCTCAAATTAAATTTTATGTAAACACGTTCGCTGCCGAGCTATTTTAAAGTATGCTTTGTTTCTTTGCCGAGCCAAAAT
Organism: Hydra vulgaris; assembly: GCF_038396675.1. NCBI lineage: Eukaryota > Metazoa > Cnidaria > Hydrozoa > Anthoathecata > Hydridae > Hydra > Hydra vulgaris. The sequence continues at coordinate 35,948,406 of NC_088926.1, forward strand.
GTCTGCAATGACATTTTGGCTCTGCAAAGAAACATAAAAATTGTAAATAAGAAATCGTAAGATGTAATTGAGAAGGTAAAAGTTGTAATTTAGAAATGTTTATAATATAGATTTTCAGAAAAAAGTTATTTGTATTTTTAATTTTGTTGCCTTAGTTTACCTTGTAATATAAGGTTTGATCCTAATTTGGTCAAGGTGGCTGTTTTCAATAAATAAAAATATATTATCAATAAAATTAAAAAGTAATAAAAAAGGGATTTCTGGTTGGCGGTAACTCCATATTTTCTAAGAAAATTTAAATTTCCGCTAAGGAGCCAATTGTATGCTGTCTGATATTTGACACCTAAAGTTTACGCCAAAGTCGCAAAATGACGATTGGGTCATTGTTTTGCTCAGCATATTCAATAAATCATTCGATGAAGATAAAACATAATCTTTTCTTTCAACTTATTTGGTTGTTCCAAAAGTAAATGTAAACAAATTTAGTAAATTAAATGTAATTTTATTACAGACTTTCTGTTTATAGTATATTGACAAATAACACGATGACCTTTAAATTCCTTTACTGTATTACTGTATTGCTGGTGCATACAAATGCTAAATTTGATGTTAACAACTTATTAAAGTGCATGTACAGGAAGATTTTTTATAATGACCTAAAAGCTTATATTGTGAATTAGCAATTACAAATAATGTATTCTCATTTCCATATTACATTTTCTTAATTAGAACTTTTGTTTTTCCAAAAACATATTGCGATTTCTTATTTACATGTTGGGTTTCTCAACTACATTTTAAAATTTCTTAATTAAATTTTGTGTTTCTTAATTACATATTGTGACTTCTAAATAACATGTTGTATTTCTCAATTGCATCTTTTTTAATTACAAATTTAAAGTTCTCAATTGCATCTTAAAAAGGTATAGTAATGTAGCTTATTTGATGCAATATTATTATAGTGTTTCAATTAAATTGCACATGCACATGCGCATTGGGAGTTATCATGAGTAAAAAAGGTAATTTATATTTTGTTTTCTTAATTCTAAATTGTTGTACATTTTAGACTAGAAGCTAAAATATATTTAATAACTACATTATACTGCTTGTTATTAAAAATGTCAAAAAAAATATGATATACACAACGTTTACAAAATGTTTTTTAATTTATTAAAAAACATTTTAGTCTTGGAATTTGTTGACGATACTTAACTGAAAGTTTTTCATTTGGTTTTAAAAGCTCATAATGTATTTGTCCTTAAGTGCACCATAAACACAACATTTTTCAGGTTCACAACAACCCCTTTTTCTTATGATGTTTTTATAAGTAATACATTTCTCATCCCCAGTTATAATTTCTCTTATGGAATGTGTTGTAAAATTCTTAAAAGCTAAGTGAAATACTAACAACTTACATATATAATATACATACTAGATATAATGCAAATATAATAAAAAAATTATATGTAAAATATAATACATTATACATAATTGATAAGTAATTTCTCTGTTGTGTAAAAACATACCTCTTTCAATGATTATAGTTTTCTAAAGGTAAGGAATACCACACGATGAATCTAATCATAAATAATATAGTAGTGAGAGGACAACTATAAACAAACTTACACAACAAATTTTATACCTGCACAAGTTTTACAAATTTTGTAGTCATCATTTTCCCATAATTTGCTTTCACAGAATCTTTTATCTACAGGTTTTTTACATAGCACACATTGTTTCTAATAACTAAGAAAAATTCATTTTGATCTACTGTATTCCATTTGAAACATTTTACTGAATCATTGATACCTCTGCTTTATTGATGATTATTAACATGATAAGAAACAAATTATTTTAAAAATATGATGACAGGAACTAAACCCAACAATAGACAAATTAAAATTTAAAATAAAATATACATTCCAAATATTTTTGTTTCAAAACAACTTTTAACCAATGGCAAAAGTATAAGACTAAAGATCTCTGAATTTTATCTGTTTTAATGAATGGTTGATCTTCATTTCACAACCTCAAGACTAAAATTGTGACTTTATTTGTAAACCCTAGAAGTCCTTATTAGCGCCTAAGGCGGTTCCCTTCCAGTTACAAAAATTTATCTTGTATTACACTCTAATGACAGGAGTAAGAGTGATAGCTGTACTGGATTATAAAAAGTGAAATAACGATATTGGTGTCAATAAACACAAATTTATGACAAAATGGATCGAACATTATTACCAATCTAAATTTATCACTACACCATAATATAGCTTTTCAATATATTTTTAAAATAATTTCAGACTTAGTATTACTAATCAATATATGATCATTAAAACTATATTATTAATCTTAATTACCACCTTAATTAACATCAATTTGACCTCGGAGGCTGTAAATGCAAATAATACTTTAAGGTTCAAAAATGAAATTAAATCTTTAGATTTTAACAAATATTTATTTTAATAAGATCAACTATTTGTTTCATTTATAACTTTGTTATTAACTTTGTAGTGATATATATATATATATATATATTTTAATTTATTTATGGGCACGTTGTTAGAGTCCATATTTGTATGGACCTTCGTGTCCTTTAAAACATGTATAATTATTGTTCTAATAAATATCAATCAAAACATCTGAACATTATTCGTTACGCTAACACCCCTAACGTCGAGGGAAAATCAGATAGACTACCAATGCAGGAAAATATTTTACATTAAAAGACAAATTGAAGTTATTACCAGCAAGTTTGCCATTAATGACAAGCATTTTTGACCTTTAATAACAAATAAAATCTGTCCAGAACAGAGCCGACGACACCGGAGAGCCAGGAGATCAAGTTCCCCCTCACCGCTTTTTTTACAAGGATTTTTTTTTAGAAATTAACTTAGAAATTGACGATTTTTTTCGAATTAAAGGAATGTTACCATAATTTTAAACCCGTGTATTTGCCCTGCAGGAGAGTTTTGAAATTTACATAGATGCGTCACGAATATTTAAATAAAATTTATATCACGAATGCATATTAAATGCATTTAATATGCATATAAATGGCATATAAAAATGCAATTAATTGCAAAATGCAAATCCATTCATGAACTTCAAAGTAAAATGCACAAACCCCACAAAAAATTTCTTAAAAGAACTTGCATTAAAGAACTTATTGAGAACATATAAAGAAATATTGTTTTAGATAATATTTTTATTTGTAGTGTAAAACGAATATAGCAGGCAAATCGTGCTTGAGCGCTATTTACAACTTGTTGATTACGAGTTCAAGCATCTTTGCACTATCCTAAGGCTTCTAAAAGTCGATAAATAGTCGGGTGGAGTAAAAAAAAAAGATAAGATCACACATTTTCGTTTAAATTTGACCGATACAGCAAAGTTTTTTCATTAAGGAACATCTATAAAGTACCTATGTATGGAGTATGAGGGGGTGACTCGAAACCGTACATTTTTGTACTAGAGGAGGGGTGGGTTGAGAGATCATGTGCGTAATCAGTTCCGCTATCTTTTTTAAGCATTTCCCCAAAACTTGATTCCTATCTTTTTTATAAAGGCAGTGCTCTCTCTTGTTTGCTGTCTTTTAATGCTCTAGTAAACTTTTTCAATTTAATACAGAAAAATTCGAATGAATAATGTTATGAGAGGGCGAGAAAATAGTGGTTGTATTGCCTGCGTAAAGGGTTGCCTAATTAACTTTAAAAAAATGCTTAGGTAAATAAATAGCTTCAATATTCTTGAAATATCATAGTGACAATTATAATTTTTTGTTTCTTCACACAAATCAATATTCATTATTATACTGCTTTAAAATTAAATGTATTATTAGACAGTGATCGCGGAGACGAGAAGGGGGGGGGGGGGAGTGAGAGAGGACCAAGGCTAACAATGATCGTGGAAGGGAAGGGGACGAGAGAACCAAGGCTCTTTAACTTTATGCCAAATTTAAAATCTAGCTTTTTTTATTAATTTAGCTTTAAAATAAAGATGAAATCGAAAAACAAACTTAAACATTTGTTTGCCCCCTCATCTTATTGATAAAAAGAGCTCCTTGTTGAAACATTTACTTATTATTACTCATTATTAAAC
>NC_088926.1:35960000-35987500 GCF_038396675.1 Hydra vulgaris
GCGTTTTTAAGTATTTCATGCATTTTATAAGTTTCGCAAATATTTAGTAGTAAGAGTTTATTTTTGTGTAATCTTGTTCCTCTCTATAAAAATGCAAGAAATAATTATAAAAAGTTAAATTGGAGCATAAAAAATTAAAGTTTATTAGGATTTTATGGTTTTTTTTGTTGCAACATTAGGGCAATAATTTTTATTTATTTTAAATCTTATTAAAATGAGATGTTTCATCTCCACAGAAGTATAAAATGAAAACTAAAAAATTATTTTTCATCAATGTTTCCCATTACTTTATTAAAAAGATTCATCTAAACCATTTTTATAGTTGTGTTGCGTTGATGATACTGGGGCCAGCTGGTCTTAGATCGAATCCTTGCGTTTCTCTATAGTCTCCTACCAAGAAATGACTGAAAAGAAGTTATAGTAATCAACTCACTTAATCAACCTAATTTTTTTAAATTAGCTAAGGTATCACCAAATTAATTAACTTATAATTCATAATGGTTCTTGAATATTTCAAGTATGAGCATGAAAATTATTGCATTACTTGTTTTTATAGTACGATTATTTTGTCGCTATATTGATAATAAAGACTTATAAAAATTGTATTTTACTATTTTTAAAAGTCTACATGATTATAAGATTCATTTTACAAAAGCATCTATGAGTAAAAAAAGATGTTTGGCCCAGAGCAAATTTTATTCCCTCGGTTCAAAAAACCGTTTTGGCTCTAGGTAAAGTTGTATGTGACAGTGTGTCTAACTTCAGAATTGTTTTTTAAAGTGCCGAAAATTGCATAGATCTTTCCTAATGGGTTACTTTATTTTCATTTCCAGGGGGTTCACACATAAGCGTATAAATTATTAAACTAACGAGTAGTTTTTAGCCAATTATAAGTCCAATAAAAAAATTTAAAAGATTCAATTCACAAATGATGAACTTATAACTTTTAGATTTTTATATATTTCACTTATTAAAAATACAGTTTAAATCGGTGGCTTATGTTATTCAGTGAACAATAAAAGTTTTTAACCGTTTCTCGAAAAAGGCTTAAGTAAAAAAAAACAACGGAAAAGTCAATATTAAACTATACAGTTTAATGTTTACATAAAATTGTTTGTTATTTTTAAGATGCAGAAAATATATTATACTTTTATTTCACTAAATTTTTTTTTCAATTATTAATTTTTGTTTTAGTTGCACCGAAAAAATCTAACGGTCACAGAGCACCGCTGAAAAGCATTAATTTGGAAGTTCACGTCTACTTTTTTCCTGGATCTCTTGCTTCTAAGCCAAGCGCTCTAATGTATATATAATGTGTGTATATGTGTTAATGGGTTTAAGGCTACAGAAAACGTATAAGGGTAACGTAATAAACGGCAGCTGCTAATTATAAAAATAACCCAAATTATCGTTTTGCTAAAGTCTAAATGTCCTATAGAAACTTAAAACAAATACAAAAAAACGACAAAACTTTGATAACTATAAACATTTTTTTAAAGGTGTTTCAATTTAATGGGTGTCAAATTTGATATTTTTCTTGTTCCAAAATCTTATAGGATCCTATAGCACTCTTTGAAAAGGCCTTAAAAATTACCTTAAAAATTTAATTAGAAAATAAAAGAACATTTTTACAATCAGAACTAGGTTCAATTTTAACAATCAGAATTAGATTCAATGTCGGTTCAGGCTAGATAAACAACAACATTGGTAAAGAAGGTGAAACCGAATATAAACATCCGGTTATATACACTTTCGCGGTGCTCTGTGATAAAACCGTAAAGTCTTCTTAGAGCATCCTAATAACCTGAAAAAAAAAAAAAATCAAACATTAGCCCGATACAAAGACAGCAGTAATATAAACTTTCAGAATTTATTTAATCGAAAATTTATAAAGAATTGGCTTTCAAATTGTGTGTCAATAATTTCCTAATCGTAAAACTTCGTACTCAAACAGCACACAACAGTTTAATTTTTTGTTCTCCATTAGTATGAAGTAAACTCGTTTTTTTTTCAAATTAAACTCCAATAGCGCTCAGCCTGCATTTTGAGAATTCCACTCATGTTTCTTAGACATAAGATGCCAATTTCGATTTGTTCCTATCCTAACAATCAAAAAACAAACAAAAAATATTGAAAAACAAAACTTATATAATAAAAAATAAATTAAAAATATAGCAAACAAAACCAGGACAGTCGATTTGTATTTTTTTGAAAAACATTTTAAAAATTAGTAAATTTCTTAGCAAGAATTAAACGTATTAAATTACTATTAAAAAATTTCAAAATCCAGTATGAAAGTTTAATAATATAAAATAAGTAAAAATGTGTGTATTAATCTTTTAAAATTAAGTTAAATAAATATTGGTGTTTAATATGCGCATAATTATCATTATTATAAAATTATATATATATATATATATATATATATATATATATATATATATATATATATATATATATATATAATGAAAATTATAAATCGCAGTTGCTTATTCTGTTCTACCAAATTTAATTAGGTTAAATTCAAAATTTCAATTGTTTTTGTTAATTGAGAGTGCTATATGTAATTTTTCATAAATTGTTACTTTTATAGGTTAAAATATTTTTATAATTAAACACTTGATTAATCTTAGAAAAAAAAAACATTGTTAACAGTACCTTAAAGTTAAGCCTTTAAGGTTTCAACTTTAGCAGCTCAGATGGCGACATATCTTTTGTTATTAGCTTTCTATGTATCCTGATTACCAAAAGAATATTCAATATTTGTATTCTTCTTTCCTCTATCTCTATATATTTCTTCTTGCATCTATCAATCTTTCTCTGAAACCTTGCTTCAAGCTCTGTCAATTTTTGCAGATATGATCATATTTCTGTTCTGTTGTTAAAACTATTTAGTAAAACATAAATTTAACATAAAACAAAAACTCTTAAAGAAATGATTTTTAATAAAAGTAAGTAGATATGTTATGGTCTGAAAATTCTTACTGTTGCTCAAACTATTATATTTTCCATTAAGGTGGTACACTACTAAAAAGCACTTTTTTAATAAAAAATTATAATAAAGCCAAACACTAGAGAGTTATATATTTAAAAAAATATCTGAAATGAAATTTTTTTCATGAAACCCTGAAAATTTCAGTCAAAAATCATTAGCCTATGTAAAGATATTACGTTTCAAAGTTACACTAGTATTACAAAAATCAAAAGTTGTAAAATACACATTTAAAGTTTTTTTAAATTCAAATCTTGTTTAATGTACACCAAAATCATATGACAGATTAGTTTTATTGGACTTTTACTTATCACTGAACCCTTTGGCTACTCATAACAACTTTTTTCATTGTTTTATATACTTTTGTATTGACTTTTGCTTCATTTGCTTCACACAAGATTTGTCAAATTGAATAGATGTTATGAATGTTATATACTCATTCAAAGTTAAGTAAGGGTTTTTGTTTTGTTGCTTAGGCCTTGCTAAGGCTCAAACCCACGAAAAATGCAATTTTTAAATGTTTTAAACTATCAAAATATACAAAAACTAAATTTTGACATTTTACTCCAAAATCAGTATTTTTTTAGTAGTGTACCACCTTTAGAGATTTAAACTTTTCTACTATGCTTCTCTCAGAAATTAAATAGTTACTAAAAACTGCTGTTTTCAAAATATTTACAATTTTTTGGAGTAAGCAGTATTTTCCTGTATTAGAATTTCACACATCCTCCTTCCTTTTGAAGATAACATCCTTTGGTGCTCCAAAACATGAAAAGTTTGATTTAATAGGTTTGAATCTTTTATCTCTATCTAAGGTCAGGTACAAGTATTCAGTTAAGAACACTGAGCGCTCTATTTTGTAGAATACATTTTAAAATTGTTTATATATATATATATATATATATATATATATATATATATATATATATATGTGTGTGTGTATATATATATATATAATTTATATATGTGAATCCATGCGAAAACAAAAAATTTCAGTTAATTTTTTCTATTCAGTTTGTATTTTTCCTAGTGAAGAACTTATTCCAAATTTATTAACTAAAAATCTTTCAGCTCAGAAACATTTTCAGCATAGGAGGTAATTTCTGTTGCAAATTAATTTCTTTACAACATGAACTCCTTCTTGGGTCATAAAGAACTTTTTTTGGATTCTAGTTTAATACCTGAACAATCTTAAGACATCGCAGAGAGGGATACAAAAGAAACTTGCTTTAAAGAAGCAGAAAAAATTGATTGCCCAAATATTCATCTGTTATCTCAGAATTTTTTAAAAAAGGGCTATTTGTTTAGTTCATATTTGATAACATATAAGCAACATTTAACTTGCTACATAAAAGAATTTCTTTTTATAAAAATACTTATAAAAAAATCCACTAATAACACTAAGCAACAACATATGGAATATTTATTGTAAGACAAGTTTTCAGTGCTTAGTCCTTTTCTTTTTGTGTTTGCTTTCTCTAAATTGTTCCGTGTTGGTTTACTGTCAGAGTTATTTAATACAGACATTTTAAAATCGACTGAGAAGAGACAAAAGAAGAATTATTTTGATTATTTCAGTGTTGGAAAGCTAGAATGATAGCGAAAGGGCTTAGGATATCAAGAGTACAACAAAAATAATATTATTTTCAAGATAACTTTGGATTAGATAACTGATGGGTTTGATCAAGTTCAGAAAATTATCACTGCTTTTAACAATACGAGAACTATGGTGGTGATGATTTCATATGATGCAAGACAATTGACAACTCAAGTCAATAATATTGAAAACCAATTTTAAATGTGTTATCTAATATTGTTCAAAGTCAAAAATAAATCGTTTAAAACGTTTTTTTTTAAATCAACTTTGCAATTAATAATTTTGTTTTCTGGAAACAACAAATTGGGTCAAAACCTAGAAGTTTTATTTTTATTAATTTTGTAGCAATTTTTGTTGCTGTAATTGTCTTGACTTTTAAAGGACAATATAAACATTCCATTGAGTTAACATTAGTTAATTGTGTTAACAATAATTAATTGCATTAATATTAGTTACTTAAATTAACATAAAAATCTTTTTAAAAACTTACAAATAAAAAAAAATATATAATAAAATAAATAAAATATTTACCTTTGAACAGAACTTGAATGAATGTTGGATATGCAATTCTTTAAATTGATCTGTTTTGCAATTTTTACTTGTTTTTTTGTTAATGACTACTTGCTGAGTCAAGCAGAGATTTGAAAGTTTACCCGTTAATATCAAATCACCATATAGATATATTACGAGAGAGTAATGTATAACAGTTTTTAAAAATCAATCTAAAAATAAGTTTACACATTTTATTAAGTAGTTTAGTATTATCAAAGTGTTGTTACCTTAATTAAGTTCAACATTAAGACTGAATTCTTCATATTCTCATTAATATTGACCTGCTATTATATGCTAAAAAAATAACTGCTATTGACTGCTTTTTGCTCTTATAAATGACAGTTAATGAAAAATTACTGAATTTTATGTAAAATTTATTAATAAACTTATCTAAATGAACTGGTTATGTCATAACTTTTTACATTTAAACAAAAATTTATGAAATTAAAAAAAGAAAATAGTTTATCAAACTATAATTCTTTTATTAAGAATTTTCAAAAAAAATTTTAGCAAATTAAAAAAAAAAAGTTTGAATAGCTCACCAACATACTCCTCTTATATTGGTTTTAGGGAAAACCTAAATAAAAAACCTCCCTAATAATGGTTATTTAAAAATGAAAGGAAATTTCAAAAACTACTGTTTCACCATTAACTATGTATAAAAACTATATATTAAGATATATTAATAAGCTTAACTGGAAATAATATAGATTAAAAAAGAGAATTATTAATTAACTGATACATTATTTAAATAATATAGATACTTATTCATATTATTTTATATTAAAATTTAATATGAATAAATTTTATATTAAAAAAAAATGTGACCTTATAACTTTTTCAGTTTTCATATATAAACATAACATAAAAAATTCCAAGATTGTTTTTACAACAACATATATTTATATATACTAAATATTGTTTAATAATCTGTCAATTTTTTCCTTTCTGTTCTTATTTTTACAATCAAGGTACTCAATCCAAATTTTTTTACCAAATCTTTGAGTTCTGGAATATTATCAACATAAGATTTAAACTCTTCCTTATAAATTGGTTTTTGTGACAAAATATATGGCTTTGCAAAATACTTATTTATTAAAGATAATTCTTTAGATGTGAATTCTTTTCTGATTCTTTTAAATCCTTCCTTGGATTCTAACTGAAAATCTGAATAATCTTCCGACATCACAGAAGAGGATAAACAAGAAACCTGCTGTGAAGAACTGGATATAGGGTGATTGTCTGAATTTTCTTCTAACTCAGAATTTTTAAAAAAAGACCTACTTGTTTGCTCCATATTTGTTTTGAGACTACATTTAATTGTGTAGCGAACTGAATCCAAAACTTTTTTTACGTGCCTTTCACTACTAGAAAGGTTTAATGACATTAACTTTTCAGTGACAATGCTTTTATTAATAAAGCCAGTTTTTATTTCAAGACTGAAAAGGTCATTTATTTGCTCTTTTGATAATTCATTGTCAGATTCTCGCTGAACAAATTGTAAATTTTTACAAAACGAAGCTGCCTTTTTTTGCTTATCAATAATATTGTAATTTTGTTCAGCCACATTTAGGGAGTGACACAAATGATTGGCTGCATCTTTAGCCATTTCTTTGTGATTTTCATGAATTAGTGTTGTAGAATATTTTCTCACTAAATTAGGATTAATATTCCTTTGTTTAGATGTTTCACCAATCGCTTTTGACCAGTAAGTATTAAACTGACCTGTAACCAAGGTTGAATCCATCTTTGACCCTGACCAACTTATAAAAACTGGAGAAGTCTTTGCTGTTGAAACACCTGGAAGATGGGCTCTAACATGCTTAATGTAGTTTGCTGTATCTTTATATAAATTTTATCGAAAGCAATATGGGCTGGTCCCTTGTAGGAGGCTTTATGTTTTTTTACACTTACAACATATCCATCATCTTGCTTATCAGCAGATTGAAACTCCTCTAATGTCATGTTTGCTATTGCTCCAGGTCTAGAAGCATTATTTAAAACAAGATGAGTAAGCAAGTAATCACGCACATTGCAAAAGCCAGCTCTTGTTATGCTAGGATTATTTACTTTACACACATATTCTTTTAAAGTTGAGATTGAAAGTGCTCTCAATTCAGATTTGTCAAAATTGCTTATCTTATCGTGATTTGGAAATTTTTTCAGATCTTCTAGGTTTTTGTTATGCTTCCGCTCCTCAATACCTTTCCATAAATCTCTTTTCCAAGCTTTTAAAACTGGTTCAAACTTCTTTATTTTTTCATAATCATATCCATTTTGCTCAGTAACACATAAGAAACGTAAAAAATGTTGCACAGAGCCAAGGTAAGTTTTCATAGTACCGTTTAATCTTTTTTTACCTGTTATACTTACACTGTTTGAAAGCCAATCATTCATAAACTTTCGATCAAACAAATTATCAAAGTTGATATCACTGTTGTCTTTGTATCTGACAATTGTTTGAATAATTTTGCTATGTTTGCTAGCTTGTCTTTGATCTTTTGACCCTCCATCTCTACTTTCAAGAAAGGTAACAAAATCTTTGATTAATTTATCCTCTTTGACAGATGACATAAAAAACTTATCTTCTAGATCATCAAAATCAACATCTTCATTTTCTTCATTTTCATTTTCAAAGATACAAACCTCCTCTTCAATACCATCTATTTGAAAGTCAGAAGAAACTTTATCTTCATCAGTATAGCTTTTTTCTTTAGCCACTTTTGTAAACTTTCTTGCTTCAGAATATTGATTGTTAACCCAATCTTCGTCATCACTTTCTGAACAAGACAAAAATATTTGTTCACCTTTTCTAAATATATCATCAGAAAATATTTTTTCTAAACGTTGTTGCTCTTCCTCAGAGCTATCATCATTTATAGACGAAGTAGAACTGAATGAATTATCTATGCAGTCTACAGAAGTTAGACACTTATCTAATAAATCTTTTACTTTATAATTTGGAATTTTATGCGTTTGACGAAGATGATTTCCGATTCTTAACACTGGTTTGAAACACAAACAGCACAATTTTCTTTTTTGTCTAGCCAATCCTTTGGTTTTAGTTGAACAACTTTTTTTTCTTAACTCGAACTCCAATAGGGCTCGACTTGCATTTTCTGCATTCCACCCATGTTTTTTTGACATGAGATGGCGCTTTAAATTTGTTACATTCCTATTAAACAACAATTCAAAAAATAGATTAATAAGTTGACAATCTAAAAAATATTATTACTATAAAAATAACTATAAAAAGAAAACCCTAAATTTAACTCTACCGACTACAATTTTCTAAAGGACAGGTAACATGCCTCCTTTTCAGAGATTTTTTTTTTACATTATCAATTTTTGAGGAAGATTTTAAAAGCTAAAAAACAAATATAAAATAATCAAATTTATAACATTTAACTTAAAAATAAAGATGTTGTATATGTAATGTTTACTAATTGTATATGTATGTTGATACGTAATGATTATGTTGGATGAACTCATAACTCAACAAGAATGACTAGGAATTTAAAAATAAAGATTAGATGTTGGATGAATTCATAACTCAACAAGAATGACTAGGAATTTAAAAACACGTGAAAAATGTAAATATTTATTGCGTTTTGCAGATGTTTGTGAACTACTTGTGGAAAAAACTACAATGTTTAAAAATTAGAAGTTTTTGCAATTTGTAAAATAAAAATCTATTAAAGTTGGATTAATCATTTAAAATACAATAACTATATTACCTTGTAATAATGATCAATCAAATTTGCATTATTATCTGTAACTGCCTTTAAAAGCTTTTCTTTTATATCCTAATATGTGGAAGTAAATTGATAAAACAGATAAATTAATGGAACAACAAAAACAAAAAAAACTATAGAGAATTATACAATAAAAAAACTTCTAAAACATGAAATGAGGAACAAAATTTCAATATATAATTTCTTTTTTTTTTTGGCAAAATAATTGCGCATCTTCTTGAAGAAATGACATTTAAAGAGTTTTCAAAATTAAAAGCATTTGAAATTATATTTGTGTGTAATCAAACCTTACTAATCTGGCCTAAACTAAATCCTCTGGTAACTTAATTGATAAAAATAGCTGTTTTTTACATACCTCATTAATTATAATTTCCTTGGACAAGTTTTCACTCTTTGGAGAAATTTGGACTTTCTCATCCTTTATACAAGAAAAAATCACAAGTTAAGTTAATGTGAAAAAAAGTTTCAAGAATTCCCAAAACTTGTTTAAAAAATTGATGGATGTCATCAAGAAAAATATTTAAACCATTATTAAGGTGATTTTCATGAATAAGACTAGTGACATCATGAATGGATAGCCAATTAAACAGTACCAAATTTTACTTGTTTAAAATTATGTCAGGTAGTTAAAGGTTTTTTCAAAATTTATTAACATAAAAAAATAGAATATTAACAATTTAAATCTAAATCATTGTATTATTTCTGTAAAAGTTGTCATTATACACAAATGCTGAAAATACTGAGAGATTTAACTCATCAGAAAATCTTGTAAAATTTGATTACAAAAACCTGCTTCAGGCAGTCAGAAGCAAAGTTTTATGAAAGTATAAATATCCAAACCTCATTAGTTATTATTTTCATGCTAGCAGAAATACAAGGTGATATGGCAGGCTCAATTTCAGAATAAGCTTAATAAAAATTCAAATGCTTTTGTAACTTATAAATTAATTGCATTGTATAAAGTTTAAAAATAAATAATTTTTTAGTTTATTAATTTAATTGATACCTAATTGAACAATGGCTGGTGTTTCCTGCAAAACATTAAAACAAAAAGCACTTTATAAATATATATATATATATATATATATATATATATATATATATATATATATATATATATATATATATATATATATATATATATATATATATATATATATATATATATATATATATATATATATATATATTTATATACATACACATTTCCACCTCAACAACTTATTGAAAAATCTTTAAAACTAATACCTCATTGATTTTTCCATGGTTGCACACTATTACAGAACTCTGAAAAACTTGGTTATTTTCAAACTTTAGGATGTTAATAAAAACACAAATGAAGCATGATAAATTTTGCAACTTGTTTTTTAATATGAACCTTTTATATGTTTATCTATTTTAAAATTGTTTAAAAACCACTAAATATTTAACATTGCAATAATCATTCTTTTGCTAACTTAAACTGATATAAATATTGTTAAAATAGCCAATTAAAAAGATTGCTGTTTTACACATACCTCATTAATTTCAAATTTCTTGGATAAATGTACAATCTTCGGAGAAATTTGGGTTTTCTCATCCTTTATAAAAGGTAATTATTGGCATTTATGATTATTAAATTACTTTATAAAAAAATTTCAAAAATTCCAGAAAGCTTAAAACAAAAAGTCTTTGAAAATAAAATGTCTGTAAAAAAAAAGACTATAATCACTAAATTTTTTTATAAGATAAATTTCTTAAAAAAAAAAAAGCATTGTTATGTTATTACAATCAGAGCACCAGATATCCCTAATTGGTTTAAAAATATCCTCATTATAAATAAGTAAACTGTAAAACTGGTAATAAAATCTGTTACTGGCAGTCAAAATATTTTAACTTAGGTAAAAATCCTCAAACCTCTTGTACTAGTATTTCCTTGCCCGATGAAATGCAGTTCGATAAAGCAGAATCAATCTCATAATAAGCTTTAAAAAAATGCTTTTGTATTCATTTCTAACTAATAAAATATATTATATAAAGTTTTGAATTAGTTACAAAAGTTATAAAATTTATACCTAATGGAACCACCATTTGTGTTTCCTGCAATAAACAAAAGTGTAAAAGCTTTTTTAACAACTTTTTTAATAATTAAATATAAATAAAAAACTTATAAACTTCAAAAAATTTAAAAATTAAAATTTTTTTTTAATTTTTTACACTTACATTACAAAACTATATACCTTATTGAGTTTAACGTCCTCACATTTTTCAATTGTGAAATAAATATCCTATAAAAATCCAGAGAATAAACTTTTTAATTTAAATTTAATAGTTCAGTAAACTAAAGATCAACAGGTATGACCAATATTAATTTTGAAACCTCTTGATCCTTTGTTTACTGAAGTATTAAATTTAGATTAAAGTTTATTTTTCACTTTTTAGTTCAGAAAAGATTATATATTTTAGAAAATATTTTTGCTATACTTTATTTGCTACTTTTAGTCTTTACATTGAGTTACAGTATTAAACAATTATAACAATGCTACATAATAAAATGTTATGTAGCATTATTATTGTTATGTTGCAATATTATTATTAAACAGTGACCAGACTACAAGAAATGAGAGGAAGAGTTGTGACTAAGTTTCCTCCATATTGGTGCAATATTGATACGATATTTATCTCATGGTTGGCTAAATGTTGTTGACAACATTGCACCAATATAAAATTTTGATATATATATGACAAATATTGGTTTACAATATTGGCTATATATAAACTGCAATATAATGCCAAAATACTTTTTTTGCTGCCTGAGAGGAATTGAACCCAAAACTCAGATAGCCAAATAGCAGATAAAATTAGGAACTTATCATATCCACATGATTACACAATGAAGAAAAAAATTAAAAGATCTTAACATTTTTTTTTGCGTACAAATAAGGTTTTTATTATGTAAACATTACTTGTACAAACGTACAAATAATAACCTCCTGGAAATAAGTTTTAATTAAAAACTGGTATTAAAAACTTTAAACCCTTTAAGTTATAAAAAATGTAAGTGCAAATAGAAAAACTAAGGGGTAAAAAAACCTCATCATTCAATTTTTCAACATCTTCACTACTAATTGGTACAAAACTTAACTCATTTTCAGACAAAGTTTCTAAAAAAAAATTACGTTAAATTTATTTTTGCTAAAATAATTAAAATGTTTTATTTGGATAAAATATTAATTTAAGTTTATACCTGATGTAAATATTTCAGATGCTTCCTGTAGAATAAAAAGATTAAAAATTATAAAATAACCTAAAATACATTTTACATTAATGAAAAAACTTTTACTTGTAAGCATACTATAACAAAATATATTTTACCTTAAGCTTTGCATTAAAACATTTCAAACATTATTAGTAATCAAATATACATTATAGAATTTTTTAGAAGAATAATTTCCTAGAAGATAAATAATTAGATTCTGTGTTAAATTAATTTGTAAGAGATGCAATATTTGTTGTACGGCAAGTTCAAAAAAGATTTTAGGAATTGAAAGATCTCTATATGATTTT
Source organism: Hydra vulgaris (assembly GCF_038396675.1). NCBI lineage: Eukaryota > Metazoa > Cnidaria > Hydrozoa > Anthoathecata > Hydridae > Hydra > Hydra vulgaris. Next base: position 35,972,443 of record NC_088926.1, read on the forward strand.
TTTTATCTTTAAAAAGCTGTCAATAGTATAAAAAGAGGTAATCTATTTTTTTGGTAATTTGGCTGGCAACAGTTATTAGTATGAACTATGAAACTGTCATAACAGCAATCAAAACAAAAGATAGAGAAAATGATAGTTTAAAAATAAAAGTTGTTGAGCATTCAGTTCAGTTTTTTCCTTGTTACTTTTATTTTACTATCTTAAGAAGAGTTCAGCGTTGTTTTACCATGGGAGTTTTATATACTTATTAAAGTATATAAAGTTTCAACCTACAAAAAAATAGCAAATAGACGACTACACGGAACTTACTAATGCACTACACCACCTATTGACATTACCAGCATCTAATATTATTAAATCACAATATTGCTCTTTAATATATTTTTTTATTCATAATCTTTGTTTAACTTCATCCTTTTATATTATTTAAGACTTGTGTTATTATTGTGTAAGAGACTGTATATGTGTGAGAAGCATATTCCCACAAAATTTTTTTAAAAAAATACCACCCAACAAACTAATTGACTAAAGAAGACAGCCAGTTAACTATGGTCCAAAAAATAGTGATATGTTCAATGTTATTGTTACTGCTATGTCTTCAATTAAAATCTTATTGTTTTATTGACAGCAGTTTTGTTTTCAGCCTGTCATAATTAATCATAATTAGTTATCTACTTTTGGAAAAAATTAGGTATAAGTATATTTTTTTAAATTGTAGCTAATCTTTGGAAAATTAACTGTAAACCTATCAGATGTTTTTAAAATAATATAGTGAGGTGATATATGCTGTTTCAAATATAAATCAGGATTAAAAACAGTTATGTTTAATTAAACTTATGCTTGATTACTTTATGCATTAATTTTGACAAAAAAATGAATAATTAAAAATAAATTAATAATAAATAAGATTTAATTATTGAAAAGCTGGTGCGGAGGCAAAAAGGATAAGGTAACATAAACAAGTAGCATAACTTAACCAAGGATAACATTAAAAAGAAAAGGTTTTGTCAAGGTAAAGGTAAACTTTGTTACCTTAGATAACATTGATGATGTTATGATAACATAATCTGTCATCATAACATAATCTATGTTATCTACATTAACATATTGTTAACATATTGTTATCATAGATACAATAACATATTGTTACAATAGATACAATAAATTAGCTAGTGGAGGATAAGAGGTATCACAGTAAGGTGTAATCAAGTTAAGAAAATTATTTTTGCTTCTAAAAGCAAGAGAACTAAGATGATATTAATGATCACAATGATGATGATGATAATAAAAATGATGATGTATAAGTTAATTGGGCAAATAAGTAAAGCACCCACATACCTTGTGAGATTTTTCTAAAAAATCTAGCAAGATATGTACCCACATTTTTTATTACTTATTTGCCTAATTAACTTATACTTTTCACTTTTTTTCCAACTTTTTTATACAACTTACCATGGTTATAAAAACATGGTTGTAAAATGCTTCATTTTTAATTTGTTAAATATAATAATGATATGTTTATGTTTTGCAACTGATGTGCAGAGTTTCCACCATTATCATCATCATCATCATCATCATCATCATCATCATCATCATCATCATCATCATCATCATCATCATCATCATCATCATCATCAAAATATATCAATGCTTTATTTATTTTGTGCTGAATAAAAAAACAGTTTTTATTAGGCTTAATTTTTTTTATTGATCTTTTTCATTGCAAAACAGATAAAACCAAGAACTGCATCATTTTTCATCTCTCTTGAAGAACGTTTAATTCTACCTGCATGAACACAGGATAAGCAAGCACTACAACATTGCTTAATAAAACATGTAGAAATAATAAAAAAACTTACCTTACTAGTAATAATTGATGTAGAAATAAAATTTTTAGATAAAATATCAGAAAGTATAAAAGGTTTCTGGTAAGCCACCTGAAAGAAAAATTGAAAATATTTCAGCAGTTATTTATTATATTTAGATAGAACTAAATTATATCATCAATGACAATCCCAGAGTTTGATAAGGAATATCATATTATAAATTATGTTAGTGTTGTCTAATTCAGTTTTACCAGAAAACCCTCTTTGTGACATATCCAGGGCCTACACAGGCCTATATTGACACTAATATTTGTTTGGGCGCCCAAACTCCAGCTCTATGTAGTTAAAAATTAATATATTGTTATATTAATATATTAATATTCTTTATTGAGTACAGGAACAACTTTTGACCATTCTTACTAGCGTTTAACATATTAGGAGTTTAACATTAGGAGTTGATTCGCAAATATCTATAATGGTATTTGCAATTTTATTAACCATAAATATTCTTAGGTATTGGATTTGAAATAACATTAAACTTCTATTTAGAATAAATGATACTTAAAAATACACAGTAGCTGTGCTAAAATTTTTCTGGGTTTGTCCCTGATCATATTTATTACTATTTATTATTGAAAAACTCTCATTACAATAAGTTATATCACTGAAAAACACCTGCTTTCTCCACCATACACTTTTATCATCTTGATAATCATAGCGCAGTTCAGTGCCTGATTCAATATCACAAAGTGCAAAAAGGCATAAAAAAGGTTTGCCACCTACAATAATTTTAATCATTTTTGAATTAGGATACTTTTTCGAATCATTTACATATCTAGCTAAATGATGATCCAATGTAGCATCAATACTAAATCAGAAAATGATAACATGTGTATTATATACACAAAAATTAATATAAAAAAGAAAAAAATTTTCTTGGGAAAATCTAAGGAACTATAACATAAATTATATTTTCTAAGGAAGCATAATATATAAACATTGGACACCAGCAATTTTTGGTATTAAGTTTCAAGCTGGAATAGATAGTTTATTAGAAAATAAAAGTCAACTCAAAAATAAAAAATTCTTAGGTTAACTAGTTATTAATTAATTTAAAAAATTAATTGAAAAAAAAGTTTAAAAAATCAACATAAATAAACTACTTTAAAGACCAAAAAAGTCTAAAAATTTCTTTATTAGCTGTCTATCTAAACCTAGATAAGTTGCAACATTTAAAACAGGGATGCGGAGTTCCAAAAAAACGCTGGCTTTATATCTTTATTTTGTCCAGAAGCTCTAAGCATGTTTGTTGACTTATGATTTGCTATAAGTAAAAAAATTTATGAGATTTAATGACTTGGAACTTATTGTTTTCAAGCCCAAAGTCCTGGAGTCCCAGAATCCTTGCCACCATATTACCTAAGGACTTCGAGTTCAAAAAATGATTGTTCCTCTTACAAAAAAGCTTTTATTTTTTTATCTATTAGTAGTCCATAAACTTTTTTTTATATTTTTAGAGCTCCTGTATACCAAAAACTAGGAAGTACGAATTTGACACAAGTCACTTTTTGTGACTGGTGTTAAATCTCGAGTCCTTTTTGGGACTAAGCATCCCTGATTTAAAACCATGTTTTATTTATAAATGTTTTATTTACATGACTTCATCTAGTTTTTTTTTTTTGTGTAATTCACCTCCCCAAGGCCAAGAAGGCCACTACAGATAAGGAGGCTACTTAATTGTGGTTATAACCCTCTCACTACTCTATAACTCCGAAACACGAAACTTGACGAACAAGGTCACTTCGCGGAGAAACAAGTTGAGTGGGGCACTACCAGGATCGTGGTGGGAATCGAACACAGAACCTCTCACTTATAAAACGAGCGCTCTACCACTACACCACTACCGCATACATTATACATTGCTTTTATGCAAAACTACCCAATTTTACAGGATCCAAACATGTCTAAAAATTATAGAAACTAAAAAATAAATTATTTACGCTTCATTATATATGAAAATAGGTGGGAAAATGTTTCACACTAACACTCGTTTAAATAATTCAATATTTATAACTGACTCTACTTTATGTTTCTTAATGATTTATATGTAAAAAAAAAAAATATATTAATAAGATAGAATTGGGAAGACTTGCAAATTTTAAATTTTGCACGTAATAGTTTTATGGTCTAATAAAGCTACTCTCACTTGAAGCAATTAATTTTTCAAAAAAAGTTGAAAATCGCTGGTGCCTAGAAAACATGGTCATGAATAAAATTAGGTTCACAATTAAATTTGATTTGTATAAAGTCATTATTTTATTTTCTTTATATATAATTTAAACATTTCTTGTTTTTACATTTTAAAAACATTACAATATTTATCGTTTATGTTAAAAAAAAGCAAAAAGTTTTGTCTCTTTATTTTAATATATATGAATAACTTCTCATCTTTTATTTTATAATGTTTTATCAATTTTACTTAGATAACTTTCTAAGTACACTTTATTTAAATAATTTTAAAAAGACCTTTCAAATTGTAGCATTAAATGTGTACCTGAGTTCTCTTTTGAAATTTTCTTTTTTCAAACTGGTGTTCAAAGTAAAAAACAAAACACCCTTTCATTGAATGAGCATAAGCTATTTCACGTTTTTTTTCCCCTCTTCAGCACTCACCAGATCACCCATATATTGAAGCAAAAATGAGTTCTTTTTAAACTTTTGTTTGGTAAATACACCCTTTCCTACAAAATTAGATAGTAATGGCATATTATTAAAAAATGTAATTCCTTAAAAATATTAACAACAACCCTTGAAACAATAAATCCTAAAGAAGATCTTCAAATTTTAAATTGTGCAATTAAGGGCTGGAACTCAAAGGAACAAAGAACAATCTTCAAGGATATCCTTGAAAAAAATTCCAAGATAACCTTTTTTTTTTTTCTAAACTTAACTTTAATATAACCTTTTTTAACTAAATTTTTGAAACACTAGATTAGAGTAGTATATAATAATAAATAGTTAACATTTTCAAACTTTGACACAAATAACAAAACACATGTTAACATTTTTGGAGCTAACAGTCATTAACTGTAAAAATGTTATCAAAAAAGTAAAATTAAAAAAAAAATTAAATTATTCAAGTTGTACCAATACTTAATCTATTACCATCAGTATCACATAGTTTATTATGGATATTCTAAAACATTTATTTTTATTTTTACACCTAATATTAGATCTAAAGAACTAAATCTGAAAATAATTATATTTAAGTAAAAAAAGAAGAGAAATATATTGTGTAAAAACTAATGTGTTCAAAATTTTAAATAAAGGCAACAGACATATATTGAATAACCTGGTACAAAGATGTTTTTATGCAGTAAGAGATAACTTACACAATTAAATTATTCGAAAATTATATTGAGTAATCAATTAAATCAAATTAATCAAGTAGATCTCAATCTGAAGCGTAAGAACCATTGTTTCTAACAATATAACTATTTGTCGCAAGTAATAATAATATAGAAATTGTAAAATAAAAAAAAGACATTTTATTTTCTAATTTCCTAAAACCATTTAAGGATATATAATTTGCCATTATAGAAAACACTAACCAATAATGCTATCAATTTCGTGAAGTAAAAAACCATCCTGATCTTCTTGTGCAATACAATACCTAGCTGCAACATTAACTGGATCTGACTGAAATTCCTAAGTTAAAGAGATATATTTATTATCTATTTAGCATAGTATTTTCTAGAAATGAAATAATTTTAAAACTTCTTTGTTAAAAATCACGAAAAACTAAATCATAAAATAAATCAATAAAAATATTATAAAATAATATAAAAAAATGAAAATCAATAACTTTTTATTAACAAATAACTATACAATTATAACTGGTTTATTGGCAGCTATATCAAAGCTGATGTATGCTAAAAATTGCTAGGACAAACTGTTTTGTCATTTTTTAAAAATTATTTACCTTAATATCATCGAGATGTAAGAACATTTAAAACTTTGCAATAAATAAAAACATAGCTGTTAAACACAAACTATATTGTTACACATATTAACTAAATCTGCATTGTTTTGCAAAATACAACATGTGATTTAAAAAAAATATTTATTTATCACTCTTTTGTAATTCAAAGTGAAACATAGTGATACATAGTATTTTGGTTTTTTATTGATATCAACATTATATTACATGTATCTCTGTACATACACTAACCTAATAAAGGCAACCTCTCTAGGAAAGGAGACACCCAGGTAAAACTCTAAATATTTAAACAAAATTTTTTTGGAGTGAGCACCTTAATTAAACATTATAACAAAAAATTGATGTAAGCTTGTCAATAAAAATTTGATGTAAGTGTAAATATAAATTTGATGTAAGTACATTTCACTATCCATAACTTAAAAGTCAATATATGTAAGCTCCTTGGACCCTTAATTATAACCATAACTAGATAAGCTTTACACAAATATATTTTGTCAAAAATGTTATTGACAATTCTTTAAATTTAAAGATGTTATTAATTCATTTTTGTGGAAAATTAAATAAGTATTATTTATGTTTACCATATTGTGTTGAAAGAAATAAAAAAATTGTAATAAAAATTTCTTATCAATAATTTACTGTCTTTTGCATAGTTAGATTATAATAAATAAGAAAATTTAAAATGCATTTATACATTTTTGAAACATTTGAAGTTTCTTAAGTAATAGCGTTAAAATAAATACGTATAATTTTGTTAACTATAATAATGTATTAAAAAAAAAAATTGTATTATGTGTAATACATAAATATTGTATAATTCATAATACTGTGTTTTTCCTCTACTCGATAGTATGTAAACTATGTAAATTCACTATTATTTATAAATTTAATTCACAAATTTAACAAAAAAAAAACTATATAGTAACCATTAAAAAACTATAAAGTAAACATTAGTAAATAGAATACTTATGTTTTAACCTAATGAAGAATATTTGGTTTGTTATTATGTATATGTATATATATATATATATATATATATATATATATATATATATATATATATATATATATATATATATATATATATATATATATATATATATATATATATATATATATATATATATATATATATATATATATATATATATATATATATATATATATATATATATATATATATATATATATATATATATATATATATATATATATATATATATATATATATATATACATATGTATAAATATATATATATATATATATATATATATATATATATATATATATATATATATATTTATACATATGTATATATATATATATATATATATATATATATATATATATATATACAAAAATAGACTATTTTTTGTCTGTATATATTAACCTTAATATTGCAAAGAAATATTTCAGCAACATTTAACAGGGAACTCTATTAATCATATGAAAAGAATGAAACTGAAATATATAATAATCCAAAATATCAAAAACTAGATTCTAAACAACTTTGTATACATTTTTATAAATAGTAATTATTATAAATAGTAAATTCCCTGATTAACTTCAACATGGTTTGTGTAGTAAAGTTCTCTAGTAAATACAATAAACGTATTATTCAAGTTTTGTGCTATTCGTCATGAAAAAATTGTTTCATCAATTATTTTTATGACGAATAGCACATCTTAACTAACATAAATATTTATTTTTAGTACTTTAGTTCTTCTTGTAGAATAGCTTTTTCGATATGACATCTTTTCAAGATTCTTACAACAAAATTTTTATGACTAAACGCTGAAAGGCTAGTGAAAACTTTAACTTTAATGGCGGCGGAGGAATCCGTTTCAGTGAAAATAAAATGTAAGATTACGGCAATACGATTTGCAACATTCGGGCTTCATAATTTGCAACAATAGGGCATTTTTGCAACATTAGGGCTGTTTTTTTGCAACATTAGGGCGAAAAAGCCCGATTGTTACATAACGCGTTACATTAGGGCTAAAAAGCGTAACATTAGGTCTGTAAATTTGCAACATTAGGGTGATTACGACTACTACTACTACTACTACTACTATAACCGTTGCGGATGAGCCCTCGTGCTGCGAAATTGGAATTAGAGTCAAGAGGTGCGTAAAAGCGATATTTTAGACGATATTTTTTTGTAAATGCTGAAATGTGTTTAATCGGGTTACTGAAATGTGTTTAATCGGGTAGGTTTTGTAAAAACCTTACAATAGTGTATGAACAAACAGAGAAGTTGATGTTCTTTCTGCTTCTGCATTTACGCGCACAAGTAGTTGAATTTTTTAATGAAGTTTTCAAATTCTGTTTTATTACTAGATAAATTAACTTAAGTTTTTTTTAATTTTTGAATTTTACTTAACACAATTATTTACCAAAATTTTTTGCATTAGGTAGCATGGGAGCGCACATTTTTTGCAATGCTCATAAATAAATTTTTTGACATATTCTTGTTTTTAAGTCTGAAGTGACTATTTTTAACATATCGAACAACCATATTTAGCTATAATAAATTCTCATATTAACTAAAAGTTGTCTTTTAATTTATTAGACACTTTTTTTTGTTTCAAATAAGTCTATAAACGAAATAGTTTAAAAGAATCGGTGCTCAAAGGCCAAACATTATTAGAATCACCACCGTCATTTATCGGCTGCAAACAGGGTGAGTTTAAAGTCGGCAACAACTTTTTTAATACTTTCCGTGCTTGATCAGACTTGCCTGACTTTGCGACGTACCTGATCTCTTTTGCTGTTGGTGGCGTTTTACTGTTTACCACTTTGCAGATTATATTGGAGATAATATGCTTTCGGTTTACCTAACAACTTGACTCTATGACGGTTTTCTGGAGTCCACAGTACGTACCGGATAATAAGATTATTTCAGTCTTTTGTAGTGCAGTGTCTTAGAAAACTTAATTGTTAAATATGAAGCCTGAGCAGTTTATCATTTCATTGTTGCTGTTGCTGTTGCAGTTTATCATTTCACGTAATAACTAAATGTTGACTTTTAATTATTTTTATACTAAGTATTATTTTGTAACTGTTAAAATTGGTTGGCATGCTGCTTCAAAAATATGGGTTTTAAACAAGATGGATACAGCTCTGATAGCTGAACACTACTAACCGTTTAGCTAAATTAGCGCCTTCTTGAAATTCTCAAATACAACCTATTCTATAGGTGATTGCATGCGGTACAAAATAGCTTTTTTATAAGATTTTTTGCAGCAACAGACTGATTCTTCTATAATTTTTTGTAAGAATTTTCTTCGATATTTATTTATTTGAGAACTTAATTGTCTTTCTTTGAAAGCGAAACTATGAAGTTATATAGCTCCACTACCGCACAGATATCTAAAATTTTAGTAGCAAATAATTGGGTGACTTACAAACTGCCTTAAAAAGTACCCCGTTGCGTAATTTTTGTTCAATATAGGCAAATAGACAGCGTTATTGACAAACTTTACTGAGGTGTTTGCTTGAAGCGAGCGCAATTAAGACAGTAAATAATTTAATCTCTCTATTTATCATTTTGTCTAATATATATATGCAGTATAGCTTGAGCAGGTAATTACTCGTCATCATTAAAAAAAAAGTTTTTGCAAACAAAACAAACGTGTCGGGTAATTTTGAATGCAGATAGATATGCGTACGAGTCAAATTTAAAAAGCCTAATTTTCTTTCTTTGTAATTTATTTTGTGCAACAAATTTTAGGAAAGGATAGTACTGTTTTGATATGAGTTTTTATAATTTTGTTATTTATTGTGACGTACTAATAATCTTTCAAAGCTTTTAGCTCTTTCAGATTTATGGTATTCTTTAATCGCAATTTGCTTTGCATCTGATAAAGGAATTTACACAGTCTCGAAACAGCTTTGTATAATATTTTTATAAAAATATGTTTGCAAAACTAACATTTTCCTACAATTATTCGATTAAAATAAATATTTCTTTTGTTGCCATAAAACTCTTTCATTCTTTATTTCTCTTGCTTTTGACTCGTCCAATTGTGTCTTTACGTCATGAGACGCTTCTTTAAGTCTATCACAATCCTAATTATTATGTAAACTTGGTTTTTGTTAATAAATACTTTATAAACAAAAACCTACTTGCAACAAACAGGACAATATAATTTTCGGCAATTATCGGAAGGTTCATTATTTAACTAGCAGTAAGCAACTCGTAATAAGGTTTATCAGTAAATAAATCATTAATAACAATTAATTTGATTTATTATCTGAAAAATATAATTTTTAATAATATATCAAATACAAATTTTAGTTTACGACATAAACAATACATTTCATACATTCAATTATTAAATCAGTAAAAAGCAAAAGCTTATTAAAGTCAGTAAAAAGCATAAAGTTAGTAAAAAGCAAAAGCTTATTAAAAAAAAACAACCCCGAAATACCTAAGAACTTAGTAACAACATAATGGGTTCCATTAATGATCCCTTTGTTAACAAACCCTAAATATAAAGAGAAAGAAACAGACAGCGTTTTCAATGGCACAGCTACGTTAAAAAAAGTTAAATAACATACAAAATATTATGATTCATTAAAGAACTTATTATGAGCATAATAAAAGTAATTTGACAATGACGAAATCAACATAGTGTTATAACATGTCGTTATAATAATAGAATATAATATAATAACATAGTAGCACGAAATAGCTATAAAACAATACCATTAAAACTGATTTTGTAATGATACCAATAAACAAAATTATTTTTGCTTCAATTATGCAGAATTCTAGTTTCTTTTCAATTGTTGACTAATGATTAATACAGTAAATTTCAAATGATATAAATATACTAAATTAAAATCATGTTTCAACAGTCGGCGAATTTATAAAGCAATGACAAAATCAACTAAAAAAAAGGAAGAACATAATTAGACAATGTTTAAATTTATAAAACTTAAAAAAAAAAAAAAAAAGGTTACTATGAAAAGTAAATAAAATATACAGCAACTAATATTATAACTATGATAACTCTTTAAAAACTAAGTTCTGATAATTCTTAAATTTATTGATTGTGATATCTTAAAATATTGAAAAAAAGTTTGAGGAATAAAACGAAAAGTATAGTAAAAAATAGATATCCAGTTAACAATATGTTAGGGGAATATCTTGATCTAGCCTAAGATTATCTACACATTAAAAAACTTGACAACATATTCCAAAACATGGCGGCCCATGATTCATAGCTTGAACTACATTAGTTGTAAATCAAACAAGAGAAAGACAGGCATTAATATTTCTTTCTAATATTCCACTGGTATAATATTTATTTCTAATATTCCTATGGTATAATATTATTTCTCTCTAATATTCCACTGGTATAATATTATTTCTTTCTAATACTCCACTGGTATAATATTATTTCTTTCTAATATTCCACTCGTATAATATTATTTCTTTATAATAATCCACTGGTATAATATTATTTCTTTCTAATATTCCTATGGTATAATATTATTTCTCTCTAATATTCCACTGGTATAATATTATTTCTTTCTAATATTCCACTGGTATAATATTATTTCTTTCTAATATTCCACTGGTATAATATTATTTCTTTCTAATATTCCACTGGTATAATATTAATTCTTTATAGTATTCCACTGGTATAATATTATTTCTTTATAATATTCCACTGGTAAAATATTATTTCTTTATAATATTCCACTGGTATAATATTATTATTTATTAGCATTATTGTTTCTTTCTAATATAGGCATTAGTAAAATAATAGACATTATCATATTTTCTAATATTCCAATACAAAAAATTTATATTAGAAATATGATCTTTTTAGCTCCCTGTAAATATATCTTGTAAAACTTGTGGAAACGATAAATTAGGAGGTAAAACTACCTTACCAATATGGCAACATAAAAAAAGTGTTTCATCAAAATATTTTTTATCTGGCAGGTCTGGTTCACTTCTCTTAATAGTTTTGATCTATAATTGTATTGCTTTTTGTCTAGCAACATTTCAAACAGTCTAGCAAAGTAGTATACTAATTTTTATGTCTAGCATGTATGTTATTATGTCTAGTATACTAATTATTATATCTAGCAAAGTAGTATACTAATTATTATGTCTATTATGCCTAATCACATTATTTTCATTTCCACAAATAACTTCTTCAAGCCTAATATCATCCATTTCAATTTCACTAATTCTATTGAACATTTAATCAGTAGTATTACTTCTACTGCTTTATTACTTCTACTACTGTAGTAACAAATAAACGTAAAAAAAATCGTTAATAAAAAAACCCTGTTTTTTATAGTTGTTTTAATATAATTATTTATTTTTGTACAAAAAAACAACTGCAAACATAATAAAGACATGAACAAACTTTTTCTGTCTTATGCTTTCCACCCAGTTTAAAACTATTAAATTTTTACATGAAAATAATATGTAGTAAATAAAAAATTCACTTTTGTTTTAAGACACCTAAATAATGAAAAAACTATTTACAAAACGTTTATTTTGTTTTTTCTTTCAGTTCGCATTTTTACGATCAATGATTGTAAACCAAACTTTTTTACAAGACCCTCTAGTTCTGGTTTCTTCAACATTAACGCAAACTTGTCTTTCATAATTGGCTCATTTGAATATATTACATTAGATAAATGTGTATAAATAAGCCTCCTATCTTCTTTAGTAAATTCTTTTCGACTTATTTTAAAAGATGTCTCAGCACTATCTGGAGAAGGTGGAATATAATCATCATAGTCAAAATCTTCAGATTTATCTACATCCTTTGCATCATAAAACAAACTTTCACTATTGTTACTACTTTCAGTGCCGTAAATTTCTTCTTTTCTTTTCCTAAGTGGATATACTTTTTTTCGAATTTCTTGTGAAATAGGGGAGCTTAATGGACAAGAAATTTCATTTACAAAATCAACATTGTCAATATTAGGTTCTGTTTCTGATAATTCTTGATTTGGCATTTGTGTTAGTTTTTTTCGTTTGATTGCATATCGAACTTTATCAACTATTTTTTTGACATTCTCATCACATACGTTTACTGAAGAATTAGCCAACTTTTTTTTTACATCAGCTACTTTTATAGACCCCTTGTTTATTTCATTTTCAAACAAATTCAAAGGTATGTTTTTCTTTTCTATTTTTGTACCCTGTTCATCTGTTAATGATCTTTGAATTAAACACAGTTGATTACTTGTACTTGACGCAGCATTATATTTGTCAAATATGGCATAATTGCTCTCAGCCACTTTCAAACTGTGACAATAAATGATGCGCAACATTTTTCTTCAAGCTGGGAAAATTTTGATGAACTTTTGTCGTAAATTTTCTCACTAACGTTGGACTCATTTTAGTATAATCTTCCTTTACCTTTTTACCTAAAGCATGATTTCAAAATAAATGAAACTGGGAAGTAATCATCGATGAGTCCATTGGAGCACCATTATAATTCAAAAACACAACTGCTGTATCTGTGGGAAGAGATATTCCATTAAGTTTATTTCGAAAAAACTGTATATATGTATTTAGCTAATTGTAGAGCTCAAAAGTCAATACAATATTTGCAGGCCCCTTAAATGATGTTTTATGCTTTTTAATGCTAATTGTATAACAATTTTCTTTATATAATGCTCTGCGTAACTCACCAATAGTCATATTGGCGGAAGCTTCTGGTCTTGTGGCATTATAAAGAATTGTATACGCTAACAAATATGATCTGACCAAACAATAATTGGATTTTGTAAATACAAAACTGGAAGATTTAGATGCTTTAATTGTGTCTTTTGCACATTCGTCAGATTTATCTAATGCATTTATTTCTTCAGAAGACGGAAAGTTGTGGAAATCATACATGTCTTTTTCATGTTGTCTTTTCTGGATGCCCTTCCACAAACTACGCTTCCACAGCTTCATAGAGATTTTTAACTTGGAGTATTCTTCATTAGAAATAATTTCAAGTTTTTCTTTAGAAATACAAAAGTCTAAAAACAGTTGTAGAGAACCTAAATAGGTTTTTATTGTTCCTGGCTGCTTTTTATCTTTTTGCATTTTTAACATCCAAGAATTTAAGAGAGAACCACACCCAAGATGCTTGTATTTTACATCGTCATCTGTGGCATGACGAACAGCTCCTAAAACAACATTTTTATGCTTCAGGGCAGTCCGAAGTGGTTTGATACCACCTTTAACACTTTGAAGCGAAATTAGAAATTCATCTAATAACTTATCTTCTTCAGATGAAGTCATATAAAACTTATCTTCACCATCATCAAAGTCAATATTTGATTCATCAGAATCAGAGGCATCTTTTTCATTTTTGGTACCTGCAACATTAAAAAATTACTTTTGCTATGTTCAGCTTAAAAACTATTACTCGATTTAGGGAGCCTTTTATCTAAGTATTGCAAACTTAGCCAGTCTTGGTTTTCATCGTCTGAATCACTACACAGGAAATTGTTGTCATTATGAATAGCTCTATTAAAATTATTTTCTAATAAATCATCTTCTGCTAAAGATTCAGAAGAAACTCCATCATTTGAGCTCATATCTGAATTCTCATCAAGAAATGTTTCTAGAGGAGGTCTTGAAAACAGCATTGCTTTATTAATTTCCTCTTTTGATTTTAAGCCATGGTATTGCCTAAGATGGTTATTAATTCTTTTAACTTCTTTAGAGCAATGTAAAAAACCACATATAGTTTTTTTATAATTACGGAATTAATTTTGGAACGCCTTTTAAAAGGAGAAAGTACTTTTCTCTCGAGATTTAAATCGAAATTAATCCTTGCGCTCTTTGCTTTTGATTCATCCCAATCATGTTTTTTAGACATTTAATGCCTCTTTAAATCTACCATACTTAACAATAAAAAATAAATCTTATAATTTAATATCGTTTTTGAAAAAACTTTCCTTTTTAATATTAAATGTTTTCAACTAAAACGACAACAACAATAGCAATAATAATAACAATAGTAGTAATAATAATAATAACTTAATAACAAAAAATTGCAGCTTTATTATTCCTTGTCCTTGCTTTAAGGACAAAAGTTAAGTCCTTGACGTTTAAATAAGGAACAAGTTATCATAACATCAGAACTGGTAATATGTCAAACTAAAAATTTAAACTATAACATACTTTTCTCAATCAGGACATATTACTTTGCGGCGACTGTTATTAGAAACAGGTTCATCAAGGGTTTTCAG
>NC_088926.1:35992500-36022500 GCF_038396675.1 Hydra vulgaris
GTGGAGGCAAAACTACCTTACCATTATGGCAACATTAAAAGTGTGTTTCATAAAAGTATTTTTTATCTGGCAAGTCTGGTTCACTCCTCTTAAACAATTTTGATCTGGAATAGTATTACTTTTTATCTAGCAATATTTGGAACAGTCTAGCAAAGTAGTATACTAATTATTATGTCTAGCAACATTTCTTCCTTGTCTAGAAAAAAATTCTTCGTTTTGTATATGAAAAATTTCAACTCGCCTAGCTCTATCTCTTTCATTTCGATAAGGATATTATCAACATGCCTAATCACATTATTCTTATTTCCACTAATAACTTCTTCAAGCCTAATATCATCCATTTCGTTTCACTGTTTCTATTAAACATATAACCAGTAGTATTACTTCTACTAACTTATTACTACTATAAAAAAACAAGCAAGAACATTGATGGAATAGACAATATTTGATAACTTTTTCAAGAACGTTTCGCAATGCATTGTGGGATCACCTAAGGAATAACAAACTATAAAAATCAAATTTCGCATTACAACTATAAGTAGTTTATGTTTAATGTTGTTTTTAATAATTTAAACTTTTTATATTTATTAATGAATTTATAGACAGAATGTTTTGAAGATGACTGTGGAAATTTAGTAAAGGTTTTAATGAATGAGTTTTCTGCGAAAGGTCTAAAACTTGATAACAATGTAAATTTTTCTAAATGGAAGCTTAGTGACCTTCGATATTTTTTAAAATTGTCGAAGAACTATCATGGTTTTAGTAATTTAAATAAAGAAAAAGTATTAGAAAAAGTAATTTACGTTTGGAATAACATAGTGTCGAGTTGTAATCTCTCTTCAAATATTGATTTTGCAGGTAATAGTAATTTTCCAACACCAAAAGTACCAATCATACCATCATTAAAAAAACCCCCAAAACTTGAAGAATGGACTATATTAAAGCTTCAAGAGTATTTAAGTGATCATGGTATCAATAGGAGTGGTAACAAGCAAACTCTTGTGAACCACGCCTTAGGTGTATTTAATATGAATCTTCCTATCACTTTTACTGATGCTACAGATGAACTTAATGAAATTTAAAGGTTAAAATGGCTGGCTTTTAAACAAGTTTATTGTGGCCCTTTTTAGGAGCAAGTCCTGATGGTTTGGTCTCTTGTAAATGCCATGAACCTGGATAACTAGAAATACAGTGTCCATGGACACATAGCGGACTCACTATAAATTAATTTGTCTCATAAAAAGGTACCAACATGGAAGTTTATCAGGATAAGTTTCGCCTCAAAAGAGACCATGCTTATATCTACCAAGTGCAAATGTATGAAACAGAGTTTAAATGGTGTGATTTCTTTGTGTACACATCTAAAGACTATTTCTGTGAGCGTGTTTGTATAAATGAATCTTTAATGAAAAAAGCAATTTCAAACGCAAAGATTGTTTATGAACAAATATTACCTGAGACATGTTTTCGAAATTTGTATCATTTTATAGTAGTAGAAGATGTTGAAAAAGTATTGAATGACTTGTTAAACAAGGTATGCGAACCATACAATAAAAATGTTGAAACATTTGATAAAAAAATTGCAAGAATTAATGATGAAATTAATTTTTTAATAGATAATTGTGTTTGACTGATTTTTAATTTTCTCTTGTATACATTTTTTAATATTGAAATTTCTATATTTTTTAGGTATTTTTAATTATTTTTATCCTAAAGATATCTTGAAATGTTGAAGTATAAACTTTTGTTTACTTTTAGTTTAATTATCTTTAATATAATAACTCCACTACACTTGGGAGAGCTAAGTGTAATAGTCGTGCATTATAAAAAAATGCATAATGCATTTTATCTATAAAAAACGTTAGACGAAGTTATGGGGAGTGTGTTACAAGGTGCACATGTTCTCTCACATTCTGCAATAACTTTCATTTTCTTTAGGAATTTGTTTATAAATTTTTTATAAACCGGTTTATCTATGTAATGTATTGGTCAAAATATATTTGAAATAGGGGATAATAACTGTAATCCTTTGCCCATACATGCTATATTAAATTTCTAAATTTAAATAAATTAAAATTCTAATTAAGAGAAAATATTAAATAGTCAGCCATCGTGGCTAAAGGAGTACACTAGTTTTTTGCAAAATTATTTAATACAAAGTGTAAACAAATTTTAGATTTTTTTGTTTTAAACCGCCTTCTCTCTCAAATTAAAACCGGCGCGGCGATCCTTAAGAGACATCAAAAGTTCTAGCGCTACCTCGCCTAATACGGGTCTATTAAAGTTAAGGCGAGGCTTGTTTTCCTCTTCTTTTTTTTTGTGGCACATTTATGCTTTTGAAAAAACACATAACTTTGACTCTACTTTTTTACTCAAAATTAGATATTAAATGACTCTTGTTTTGTCAGATTTAAACTAAGTTTATTTTCAGAAATGCTATTATTTATGTATAAGAGTTTATTCAAACCAAACTAATATACGAAAATCTAAATCGGCATTTACCGATTGAGGGTACAATAATGTCTAATGGTAAAAAATTTATTAAGCCATTGCAAAAATTCTGTCCTTGTGTTTAAGTATACGTGACAGAATGAACTAAGCCACATGTAACTTGTGAGTAACATGTGCTTTTTAATTTGATTAGTAGTATTTAAATTTTAAATAAATATTCTGTTGCACACATTTCGCGACGTTTGAATCATCTTGTTTAATCTCCTCTCCTTTAAAAAATTTATATGTACATTTTGATTATTTTCGGAAACAATTTATTTTTGTAAATTGAAAGAGAAATTGCTCTTTCAACATGAATGCGTGCCTTCGCAATATCTGAAGTTTTTGTGGTATTTCTTTTAGAGAACTTTTTTTTATCTTTAAAAAAGGTGGAATAACAAGCTGTGACCCTTTTCCAACAAGCAAATCACTAATATTAAATCCTTTGTCAGCCATTAAAGAATCTCCTGATACAATTTATCTAAAATTCCGCATCTCTCTGTAATAAATCGATCTTATGCATTACCTCCATATGGCTTTGAGATAAAGGATACAGTACCGATTGAAGTGACACAAAGTAAAACATTCCAGGTATTCCTGGATTTGTATGTTGAATAAGTTTGGGCTTGAGCTTTGGGTAAGTTTGAGATCTCTAATGCTCCTTCAGTACAGTCTATTATGCCAATAACATTAGGAAACTTCTCAAAGCATTTTGGAAAGGCATTTTTATATTCTTCTTTGGTTGGCCATTGTATGAAATCTTTAAATAGTAAAGACATAAAAGGTATCCAAGTAATTAAAATATTTGACACTAATGATTGTGATATTTTATATCTAAATGGTTAGTCATTACCTGTAAGTCCTAATCCTAATTTGACAAGCACTAAAAACATTGCAGTTTTCGTGTCTACTTTACGATTAATCCTGTGTTTTTGAGTTGTTTTTTGATTATAATAATTCAACTTTTTAGCTTCGCCATCAATGCGTTTATGAAGCAATTCAAACAGTTTGCATTTTGTAATCCAGTATAGATACGAACACATTTATCACTATGACTAATATCACCAAAATTAAAAGATTTTTTTGTTTTTGCTTTGGTAAGAGAATGCTTTATTTCTGAAATTTGCTTTTTTTGTGCATCTATAATCATTTTATGTTCCACTTTTTTTTTTTTAAAGAATTACATCGACTACACTTGTTAAAAGGTTCACACCTAGCACATTTATTGGTAGGTATACTATAATCATAATTGTGATTACCTATAAAGAAAGTAGAGATGGTGTCTTCTTCAAGTACCTCAAACCCATCACGAACAACAAATTTTACTTTTCCCTGGACATTCTCAAAAGTACTATTTCTATTTTTTTGGAACTTTACGTTTCAAAGGTTTTTTGCCAATATACCCTTTAAGAAATAATGTTGGTATTAGAGAAACATCTGAACAATATCCTGCAGCAAACTGGTTTGAATAAACTTTTGTAATCATAGTCATTTTAAAACCACCTTGTCTGTTTAACATTTTTTTCCATAAATTCATATCTTGAAATGTTCGAGTATGCCATCGAAGAATCCTAACATGGTCTTTTTTCAAAGCCCTAAATATATAAAAAAATCTCTACAAATAATAACAACAATAATATAATTTGTTGTTAATGATAATAATAATATGTATAGTTTTAAAGCCATAGCATGGATTAAGCGTAAGAAAAAAAAAAATAATGCATATATAAAATACTGCTGCGTGTACAGAATACAGAATATATCTACTTATCTGTATAAATATATATATATGTATGTATATATATATATGTATGTATATATATATATATATATATATATATATATATATATATATATATATATATATATATATATGTGTATATATTATATACATTTATATACAGATACATGTTCTAAAGGACAAAAAGGCCATACAAAGATGGACACTAACAGCGTTCCCATAAATAAATTCAAAAAAAATGCACCACTACAAAACCAATAACAAAATTATAAAATTACAAATATTATAAAAAAACAAAATTATAAAGAAACAAATAATTGTTCCTTTAAGAATAAATATTTGTTTATATCAAAAGAGTGACTTATTTTTAAATGATAAAATATTTTTTACATTCACAGCACATATGTATATGTATATGTATATATATATATATATATATATATATATATATATATATATATATATATATATATATACACATATATATATATATATATATATATACACATATATATATATATACATATATATAAATATATTTATATTTGTATATATATATATATATATATATATATATATATATATATATATATATATATATATATATATATATATATATGTATGTATATATATATATATATATACATGTGATATGAAAAAGCTCAATTATTTAAAATATAAATAATAAGTTAAGATACACTTACTTTTCGGGTTCGTTTTGACTGTTAACGCAACCATATTCAGCACAGTGATCGTTTCGACCTATCTTATAATTGTATTATTCTGCAATTGACATGAACCGTAGAACTATACTGTTACTAGATAGTAATCTCATTAAATGAAT
The DNA here is from genome assembly GCF_038396675.1 of Hydra vulgaris. NCBI lineage: Eukaryota > Metazoa > Cnidaria > Hydrozoa > Anthoathecata > Hydridae > Hydra > Hydra vulgaris. The sequence goes on from NC_088926.1 coordinate 35,997,576, forward strand.
AAATATTTGATGATTATTTTTAAATTCCCCGGGCAATACCATAACCCTTTGCGCGCTTAGCGATTTTCAAAGTTATCAAATATTGTCTATTCTCTTGAAACCATGTATTGACGACTTTGCTTGACGACATGGCGCGCCGTCATGCAAAAAGTTATAACAGTTGCGAGTTCTGAGCCAAATAGGAACATTTTTTTTTATTATTTGCAAATAATTAACAGCTTTGATAGTTTCACCTGGCGGCATAAGATGGATTCTGACTCGACTTCGACGGTAATTGCTTCCCAAATCATAATTGCAGGGCAAAATTTTACCGCTGGAGCAACATAACAGACATTGTAGCGTGTGTTTGGTAACCGTCGAACATTCACTTTGTGCGTAGCAAATTGTTTTACCTGCGATTTGTCTGAGAACATGACACGTCGCCACATTGCCATTATCTAATTTTTATGTCTTACAAAACTTGAGGCGGTCACGAATGTTTCCTGAGATAGTCGTGGTGTTAATGAAGCGCAATAGGATCGAAGACGGAAATCGTTCGCAACACGTCGCTGTGTTGTGGACGATTTCCGTCTGATGATTTCCGCCGTGAGAGATCACATTCACATCAGGAGGCAGTTCATTAAAAATTTGTGAAGATGATTCCAGTGGGTCCTTCGTGGCTGCACAGCGTATCAGAGCGTCAGTTTTTGATGTGGTACATCTCGGACTGCCACTGGATCTTCCTGCAGCGCTGGTGTCTGTTGACTTGATGTGTGAATGACGTCGTGAACAGTTGTCCAAGACATTTGTAAACGTGCGACAATTGCGCGTTCAGACTTTTCGTCTTCCATCAAAAGTCGTATTTTAGCACGTTTTCCAGGTGATGTTGTCGCCATAGTCAAATGCAAATAGTAATTCGCAGCCACGCATGCGATGGTATATATAACGATGGTACAACTGTTTTGATTGGGTGATAACTAGCCAATCACGCACGCAAAATGTGATGGTGAAATTCCAAGGAAAGCGCCTACACTACAATGTACATACTGAATACATAGATAAACACTGCGCAGCCGGATCTTTTTGGCCAGCACTGTTTATATGTTTATATATATTATTATTTTAGGCATCAAATAAAATGAACAAAGTTTTGAGATGTATTCTGCCAAACGCATTTATATATGGATATATATATATATATATTTATATATATATATATATATATATATATATATATATATATATATATATATATATATATATATATACATATATATATATATATATATATATATATAAATATATATATATATATTTATATATATATATACATATATATGTATAATATATATATATATATATATATATATATACATATATAAATATATATATATATATATGTATGTATATATATATATATAAACATATATATGTATGTATATATATATATATATATATATATATATATATATATATATATATATATATATATATATTTGTATATATATATTACATACATATATATTTTTATCTTAGTTAAATAAAATCCTTTAAGTAGGTCAGTCATGTTCTAATCATTAATAATCTTGTCCAGCCGCAAGTCATTCCGCAAGTTATTAGAGGTTATTTCTTGTTTATTTTATTTCAATTAAGATTTATCTCTCCTGTGTGTTTGCATGTTATGGGAGGTTTAATATTTCTTTTTGATTGTGAATGAAATTATCCATGCTGGTACACACATTGATTGATCATAGTTTTTACCAGATGTTTAGAATTACAAATACATAATCTTCTATACTTATTTACAACAATGTAGAGCCTAGGATGTTTTCTGTGAATTTCTCCTACACTCTATATCTTATCTTCAAGATTTAAAAGTTTGGATGTGCTCAATCACAGCAGAGAGTACATATAAGAACTGAATTAAATGGAGATAAATGCAGTCAAGTGTACATACATTAACTGCTTTTAAAGCGAATTTTAAATGAGTTTAAAGTTTAGACTACCTAACCTTAAAAGCAGGAAATTCAGCTATTTCTTTTTACAGAAATATTGGCACGACAATCAAACTTCTTGGTATCCTGCTCAATTTCTCTGGAAAGAATGATCTGCTGTCTGTGCATTTAAAAAATATAATATATAATGTATTTGGAATACTTTAACATATAATATTATCATTTACCAAAACATTATCTTCTAAGAATACAAATAAAATTATATATAATTTATACAATATATATAAAAATATATATTGTATAACTTTTAATCTGTAAAATGTGAACTAGCACACTTCAATCCACTCAACTTACTCTTGATGATGAAATAAAGATTTTAAATGGTCTTTTGATGAATCTGGATAGAATTCGAATATCTTGAGACAAAGTTTTGATAGAGGCAACAGAAGTTGCAAAGAATTTTAAATTCGACGAGACCGTTTTTGCTTCAAAGAGAATGTGAAGACTTTTCTCGATGAAACTGATCGTTACAACCTCAAAGAAGTTTTAAAAAGCTTTGAATGTAATGTTACACTCAACAAATTCAATGTTACACTCAACAATTTAACTAGGTAAATTAGATCAAGATTTAAAGTTATCAAAGATGAGTGTAACACGTTTACCTTTCTTTGGTCTGGACAGAAATCTTTAACAGACCAAGAATTGCGTTTAAAAGCTGAATTTTTGGCTTTTTTCTAATGAAGTTCAGCATTTTTATACCGCAAAAAAAAAAAAAATTTTTTTGACTAGCGTAGAGCCTTTTGAGCTTTAAAATGAAGTTTATGCTAAGGGTCTGCATTCTGTATTTCCCCAAGTGTGTGTTTCACTTCGAATCTTTCTAACATTGCCTGTTTCAACATCTGAAGGTAAGAGATCTTTCAGCAAGTTAGCAGAACATCTCCATTCTACAATGGGCCAGGAGTGATTGTGCTACTCAGTGATTCTTTCCATTGAATCCGATTGAACCAATACTATTTCATGTGATGAAGTCATTCAAACTTCGCCACAAAGAAGACCCGGAAAATGTGTTCGTCGATTAAGACTTGATGTTTTAATTATTTTGTTTACGATTTATAATACCGTAAAAATGAAAGTAAAAATAAAAGCTATACTTATTGCTGTTTTTAATTATAGGTCTCGAATTAAGATAGGGTATTGTTGAAATTATTGGACCCAGACATCACTAAACCTCTGGGCGGGCCTGGTGGCATCTACTGATCCATATTACACTTATGATGGTTTGAGTGAGTGTCAAACAGCAGCTGCGAAGTGATATTTTTATCCGACAAGTTCGCTGTTTTTATCGAGAAAATCGAGTTTATCAGAGAAAAATTGTTTTGGGATGTCAAGGACTTATATAAATGTCTACAGTACTCGCATATTTCAACAAAAGGAGGACAGTAAGCAAAGATAAAAAGGTTGTGCTCAATTTTACTAAAAGTTTTGCATTAGTTATTTTTAACGATCTTTTGCCTTGTGCTTTAGGCAAGCAAGGCCGCAGAAGGTAGACTGTTGAGTAAAAAACGAAACCTTATACATTTCTTTATTTTTTTATTACAATATAATAAATACTTGCGATTTTATTTTTTTAAGATACATTAACTCAGGTTTTATTTATGACGTTTTACAATATATAGGTTTAACAATGTTCATATATATATACATTTCTATTTTTTATTTGTATTAAATATTTTTTTTGTGTGTTTTTGATATTTTTGATTTTATAGTTTCTTGTGTTTTTTATATTTTATCTTAGAGCCGTTGTGCGGAAAGAAATCAAGAGTTAAAGTAAAGCTATAAAGAGAGAATATTAACAATAGGTTAATGAATGCTTTTTTTAAAAAAAGAGAAAAATGAAAAGAATACAGGACTTTTACACAAACTTCACGTTACGAACACTAAGGATAAACACTTATATGTTAATATAATGTTTCATAAAATAAGGGCTGGCAGCGATTTTTTAATCACATATAACAATAACTTTGTTGTATTACAAAAAAAATTCCAGAGAAAAGGAAATCTTTACTAAACATGCAGATCATGCAAAGAGCAGTTGATATAATTTTGCTCATATGTTTAGTTTCAGATTTCCATTCTTTGCTTGGCAGAAGACGTTTTTAATACAAAAAATATAGACAGAAAAGATCCGCAGTGTTTCTACGGACAAGATAACTATATTTTAAAGTAACAATATTCCTGATGTTCCTAGTTATTACCTGATCACTGCCATTAGGTCAACTTTTGTGTCACTATACATGTGGTGGCATCTACTGTTCCATATTACACTCATGAAAGATAAAAGCTGTATAATTACAAGTTACACATTAATTCTGATTTTGTATCATTTGCATCAATCTTACTAATCACTTGTATCAGTATCTCTTTCATCTAAGGTTTTATTTGTAGGAACAGAACTGTAAACAAGGGAAAATGGATCATACCAACAATACTTTTTTGTTGAGCCTATTTCTTTCAATGAATCTGTTTTTGATAACAGAAAATCATGGAACTCATGACATGAGTATGATTTGAAATTATATTTTACACATAGAATGCTTTTAACAAGCTCTACTGATAATCTACTTCTTTCTTTTGTCTATTGGCAAGACATTAAAGAAAACAACCGTTCTATAGAGGCATTGTGGCTCGGAATACAATAAAAAAATTGCACTATTTTTAACAGTTTAGAACGATAGGACTTGTCTGGCAGGTTACTAAAATACTTGACCCAAATATAGTTAGAGAGTTTTAACTTGTTGTGTAATTTAATGTCTTTTTTATTGTTTTTTTTTTCTTCTTCATCGAATTTTTTTACCTCTTCTTTGTGTCTTTTAAAAAACTTAACAAAATTAGTAAGTTGGTCATGACACAATGATTCATTAACTTGAAATAAAGCTTTTTCATTTACAAATAAAATTGAGTCTTCAACCTGATCCCAAGTTGGGATACTATCCAGTTTCATCCAACTGAAACCTTTAAACTCTAGGTATTGGAAGAGCCATTTATTGAGGTACAAAATTGAGCCTTCATAGACATTAGAAAATTCAACAAATAGAGCACTACATTTATCTCCATATCTATTATTTTTCATTTCCTTGAAAATACTTCTAACATTTAAAGGTGCAAAGTTATTACTTTTTCTGTCAGTTGAAAATTCAAGAATTTCCTCTAGGTTGTAGATACCTTTCAGCTAAACTATTCTTTTCTTTTTCTAGATAAACAATTCTCTTATGAAAAACATACATTAGACTATGAACAAAAAAAGTCTAGCTTCATTAAAATCATTATCAAAGAAATTTCTAATAATAACAAGCACAGATTCCTGAGATTGAAAATAGGACTTCAGTGCTAGGTACATTTGTAAGACTCTATTTACCCAAGGAAACAAAGACAACCACCTTGTTTTTAAGTGGTATAACAATTGCCTGTATTCTACATCTACGAAATTACAAAAGCACTTCAGCTCTTCAGTTCTTATTGTATATATTGAGAAGTAATTAAATATTTTCAAGGTAATTGACTCTACATCAATGGAAAGTCCTCTGTCCAAACCGTTTTGAATACAAATGTGCAAAACATGAGCAGGACATCTAGATCCTAACATCTTAGAGTTAAGGACATTTTTAAGAAGGCTAAATACATTATTGCCCTGACGCCCGTTGATACCTTCAAAGTTAGTGTTGGTGTTATCCCCAACAAAGGCAATGCATTTGTTTTGTATGTTAGTGTTTTTTAAAGTGTCAATAATGTAGCCTGAGATAGTTTCAGCTGTCTCATCCGGAGTGGCGTTTAATTTAATTAACCTTAATTAAGACACCTTCTTTGTTTGGATCAAAGTACTGGATTGAAATAGGAAATATTTTGGTAGAACCATGATTACTGCCATCGGTTGCTAATCCAAAACATGCAATGTTTTTCAGATCCTTTATTGTAGTTATGTCAATTGAGTGAGGAGACAACACTGACGTAATTATTGCCTCTAATTTTGTTCTGGCACAAGCGACTTCTTTAGCAATTTTTGAATCCGGATATACTGTTTTGTGCAGCTTACTGACACAATCTATTGAATTAAAAGACTGGTGATGACTTACTGTATGAAATGCTAATGCAACTTCTGCAGCATGAACTTTTTCTTAAAGAAGATTGTCTTGTTTAGGCTGTAAAAATAACTTAATTAGCCTTGTAGATGCAACTGTTTTTTGTTGTGTTTAAGTGATATTCCAAATCTAGAGCACCTAAAACAAAACAATATTTAAAAAAAACGCACATGATTTGTAAAGATGTAAAACATTTAGGCTGCGGTAAAATATAAATATAAAATACAAACTAATAGTTATAATATACTATAAATAATAATTCAAAAGCTGAAAAGACTTACAATAGTTATTGTAAGATGCATTTGATAAATAAGATCAAATTAAGAAAAATTAGATAAGATGAATTATTTCTTACCTTTGCGAGAAACAGAAATATATGTTCCGGAAGGACAAATTTTGCATTAGGCTTCACAATCAATTCTTCCTTTCTTAAAACTAGAAAACTTTTCTTGAAGATCATCATTAAAAGTGCAGCTATACTTTCTTATTTAGGTTTTGGTTTAGATTTGACATTAAAATTAATTAATTAAGTGATGTTTGACATACGTTATCTTCGTGTTTACGAGTTTGGAGGCGCGCGCATTTTATAGTAATACGTCAAAGAGAAAATAGGGTACTTGTTTGAGCATTTTCAATATATCCGTAAAACAGTACGTTTTGTTTTAGTTAGCCTTTTTATACTAAAATTTTTGGCATTTAATAATTTAATTTAATAAAACATGTTGCTCTTAATAATTTTTCTATATTATTTTCGAAAAGTTCTACATATACTCGAAATTTAAGAATTTGAAAGGTTTTTCTGATAGAAAATTTCATAAAGAGGATATTAACCTTTTTTCTCTGAAATCCTCCAGAGACTTCTTTTTGGCCTCAAAATTCGGAGATTTCCAGGTAAATCCGAAGATATAGCAACCCTACTCATGAAGGCAACCCTACTCATGAGTGTCAACAGCAGTTGCGAAGTGGGGTTTACCTCCGATAAGTTCGCTATTTCAAGCGAGAAATTTGAATTTATCGGAGAGAAATTGTTTTGAGGTGTCAAGGAGTTATATACATGTTTAAAATACTCCTAAATTTCAACAGAAGGAGGATAGTAGGCAAAAATGTGGATGTTGTCCTCGATTTTACCACAAGTTTTACATTTTTTATTTTTGACGATTTGTTGCCTAGTGCTTTTGGCTAGCAAGGCCGCAGAAGGTAAACTGTTGTGTAAAAGACGATGTTTTGAGTCGGTCCGGATGCGTGGGGAGGTGAAGTTTTTTTTTCTAAATATGGGTCCACGGCATTGTTGTTTTTGTTGGACTGTTCCAGAAAAGTTCTGCTGGCGCGATTGTTTTTGTGTTTTTTGCCACTTCTAAGTAAAAATTTTTGGTTGTTTTTAGGAGGATGTTAAAGAGGGAACAGCTTTTGCCTAATATTTCAATTTTTGTTTTGAAGTACTGAGACGTTTTGTTGTCCCAGACGTTTTGTTGTACCTTTATTTGTTTTAAATAATTTCACACGATCTATCTGTTATATTTGTTAAAAAATAAATTAGAAACTCAGATATATTAGTCCTAATCTTACAAGGACCAACAGTAATATTCTAAAACATTACTAATTTTTCGCACACAACCCGACTGATAAACGATTATACCTCGCCCATGATATAAACCGAAGAAGTATTTATTAACTTATTCTGCAGCTCAAATCCAAGAATTCCAGTTTATTAAAATCCTGGCTGTATATAGCATATCTGTCCCCTGACCACATATTATATATTCTGTCCCATTTCTTTAGTGTATCTTTCGAACTTAGCTTCTTCTGTGTATATAGCTACTATACGATAAATATGTTCTTTACGGTACTTGGTAATCTGCGTCTTACTGAACCGAATTTTGTGCTTATATTCTATTCCACGTTTTGGAACTTTTGTTTTAGGTAGCGTCAGGCAAAGGATTTTTTGTGGTGTTTCTTATTAGAAACAACTGAATTTGGAATATTTTCGAGCAACATAATAGTTATAAATGATTATTACGAAAGATTTATTCGTGGTTGGAAATTTTTGTTTTGACTTCATTTGTATTAAAATCTTGGTTGTTGTTCTCGCTTAAAATTATCGCCAAAGGAATTCTCAGATAGCAAACCTACTGAAATAGTTAATTTTTATATATATTTTTATCTACCTACGAAATTTCTTTAAATTATTGAGCAGATAGAATAGAAGTGAGCAGATTTGGTACCTTATTTCTGTATATCTGATTCTCGTAAGTGGGTAGTATAAGGGGGTACAAACTAGTTGAATTTTAATAGAATCAATAATTATTTATGTCATGTAAAATATATATATATAAATTTTTTTTGTTGCGTTTATTAGATTCTTTGTATTAATATTATTCTGTATACTTCCACTATTTCATCGCATTTCAAAAGCGAAAGTTACTATTTGTTTTAGTGTGACTTGTTTATAGTTTCTAAAATTTCATTGAATTTGTTTAAAATTGTAAACATAACAGCTGATTACTAAGTTTCTAGCTCTAGACATGCATGGTATTTTAAAAGCAATATTTTCTTATATAAGCATTGGCAATGTATCTTTGTGATGTTTAATTTTCTTCATATTGTTACATGTTATATGTTGTCAGCATACATTTGCATTTTTGTGTTTGTGAATTAATGTTTTTTATTTATCCGATAATACAGTATTGTCAAAAATGTTTTTAACAAGACAAGTCTAATATATTTTACAAATTAATGTTATGTTATTAATTTGAAGTTATACAAGATAAATCACAGCGCTTTGAAAAAACCCAAAAGTTAGTTCTGCATCTTTACAAGAAATAGTGATTGTTTTGAGGAATTTTGTAATAAACGCCTTTGTATGCATCTTGCATGCTATCTTGCCCATCTCCATCATCGAGTCCTCCTCCAAGTAGTTCTCTTTTTACTAATACATTGTCAAGTAGTTTTGATAATTCATTACTTGAGCACATTAGTTATTTATCTCAAATAAATATCAAGCCTTTAATATCTGTACATTCTATTAACAATTTACAGAATTTTATAAATCGAGAGGCGAAACGAGCCCTTGAAAAGTAAGTAAGTTGTAAACCAGGTTGCCTTATATAATTTCCAGCATCTAAATTAGCCACATTTAGAGCAAAAGTGAAAAAGCACGCCATACAATTTGAAAGTGAGTTCATTACACAAAAGAATCAAATTGATTAAGTTTTAAGAGCTGAAATCAGCAATATTAAACAAAAGTTGCAAACATATTTTTACAGTAGTATAATATTCAATCCTAAAGCTAAAAAAATAGGCAACAAAGATTAAAGGACGCTAAACGAAGTTGTGCAAAATAAAAATATTAGGGCAAATATAATGCTGATAGCTAGTTACGAAAATGATATAATGCAGATGGAGAAGAATAACGTTGCAATTGTAAATGGCTCAATATAGGATAAAACCTTATGCATTACAATCCGGAATGTCAATTTACAGCATGTTATTCGCAAGTGTACCAACGTGTTACATACCATTTCTAAAAGAGAAAATTATGTAGTATTTGGGTCTCATTTTTAATGATATTGCTCACCATAGTATGATTGAACAAATAACTCGTAAGCTTAGCAGTGAAACAAATCTGTAAGCTTCAGAATGGGCTATCATTGATGCACATCTTACTCTTGGATTTGATGCAACAATCCAAGAAGATGGTACATATTATTATTATTGGCTTAACATCAGAAAATAAATGCTAAGTCATTGTTCTTGATCAATTAGCTGGTGGTACAGCTGATGATTACAAAAATCCTATATGTAAAGCAGTTGATCACCTAACCCTTTATTTATTCAAAATTGTACTTTCCCTCAAGTGTCACACAGTTTGCTTACCATAAGCAAACTGTGTGACACTTGAGGGAAAAACCAAGTAAGTTAAACTGCCATTTACCCCCTCTTGGTACAATTGCTACCTCATATCGTGAGGTAGCAATTGTATCAAGAGGGGGTAAATGGCAGTTTAGCTACCTCATATCGTGAGGTAGCAATTGTATCAAGAGGGGGTAAATGGCAGTTTAGCTACCTCATATCGTGAGGTAGCAATTGTATCAAGAGGGGGTAAATGGCAGTTTAGCTTACTTGGATTTTTCCTCAAGTGTCACACAGTTTGCTTATGGTAAGCCCTATGGCCATATACTATAGGAGGGCGGACCGCGTTTAGACCTGGGACCAAAGCTGAACATCCGGGTCTATTGTTTTGGTCTATATGTATATTGTTGTGATAAGTTTTAGTGCGTAAAACACGGAACAGGAACAGACCAGTATAAAACATTAAAAAAAATAATATAGCTCATAAATAATGCCAACTCCAGATGATATTAAACAAATTTATGATGTTGTGAAAGATGTTTACAAAACCTATAGGAGTAGACATAGAGGAAATACTGCAGTTAATACAATAATGGACACTCCTCGTTCAACAGGAATGGTAGGTCATAAACGAGCAAGAGAACCTACACCTCCTAATTTATTTTCATCACCAGATATGCCATCTATACCAGGTGTTTCAGCAACACTATCTGATCAAGGTAGTGCTTTAATTACCAAAAATAGAAGCGGTAATCCAATGAAAGCAGAAAATGCAAACATTCACGGTAGTGATCATCATTGTAAACAAATTAGAACAATAAAAACAGTTTATCAAATGAAGGTAGAAAATAATACAGACATTCCATTTTATATACCATGGGAAAGTGCCACGATTCATCCTTACGAACAATTACGTAATTTTATGAAAGATATTTATAAATGGAAACCATGTAAAGCTTCTGTTAAGTTTAATACTGGAAGAGCTTTTTTAAATTTACCACCTACGAATGCAAATGAAGTTCTAAAAGAAGCAGGAGATTAGGAAATGTTATTTTTCGCTGCTGGAGAGCAAAGTCCTATACATGCAACTGTATTTTAATCTAAATTAGATGCCGATAGTTAGTATACCCAAAATTTTGGTGAAGATGGTATGACATATACTAAACCACCATTACGTCAATTATATACAGGTTTTGATAGTGTAAGTATGATTCCAGTAAATAGAAGAGATCCTTGTTGGATGACTAAAATAGCTGGACGCGATACATTTGGTTATTTTGAATGGGCTCATAATTTGCATCTTGAACTCTTTTTTACCTCTCCCCTTAGAGAGGTAAAAAAGAGTTACTTGGTAATAATGATACCGTAAATAAAGATGCAGATAGACCTTGGGATAAAGTTTTTGATTGGGATGCAGATGCTGAATTTGAAATATTTAGTTATCCAAGATTTGATTATTTAGGTGGATATGTAGCATCTCCTTATGTTAATTTTTTTACATATGACCTAAGAAAAAAAATTATTAATTTGTTAATTGATTCTACAAATATTTTATCAAATAAACCTGGTGAAATAATATTTCGTGATTTTGAAAAATTTTATTTTGATTATGAATTTGAAGGACATCAAACTATGGCTAATAACGATATCGATAATTTTGCTGATGCTACACCTATAAAAAGAAGAATTTACAAAAAGTTTAATGAAGTTCCTGGTTTTCAACATCAAAAGGTTGCACCTTATCCTACATCATACGTGCAACCTTATTTTGAAAATCATTTAATGAAACCCATATATTTTTGGCCTAATACTTTACTTGGTGGAGATAATAATAATATACCTATTATAGTAACATTTAATGTTACAGTTGAACATACATTCGAATTTTTAATTTCGAGACGAGAAGGTTATCCAGAAAATATTTATCGAAAATATCAAGATGTAGCAAAATCACATATTTTATTTAATGATCCCAGTTTAAATAAGGACGATTTGAAAAGTAATTGTTATTTTGCTGATGTTTATAATGGCGAAGATTTTGCTGATCAAAATAGTAGTTATAATTATTACGTTCCAAAATGTTTTCCTACTCCTGTTAGTAAAATTAAAATATTGTAGATATTTTAATGAATATATTTTTAATTATTAAAATTTGTAATTATATGTTACAATCTATTAAAGATATGCGGCCGTAGCTTCTTCGTCCGAAAAACCCTCCAGATCGTCTATTGTTGATTCTACGTTTTGTTTTCTTAAATCGATCCTTTTCAGATATATTTCGTAAAGTCTCGCCATAATCGCTTTCCGATGTTTCCAAATCATAACTAGATATTGTTCCTTTATTATCTTCGATATCTCCGTCCTTAAGAGAAATAAATAACATCGATTTTTAAATGCATCCTTTCAGAAGTTCAAATATCTTCTACAAAAATATCTTCTATAAAAATATTATATAATTCTTCTATAAAAATATAATATAAATATTTTCTACAAAAATATCTTCTATAAAAGTTCAAATATCTTCTACAGAGTTACCTCTTGCTGATATAATTATTGGTGTTTTAGGCACAACCATATTGTCTTTATGTTTAACATTCCCTAACAATGAAGGGTTACCTTCAAATAATTTTTTAAATTCTTGTGCAATTGAAGAAGTTGTAATAATTAATTCCTCACATTTTTTAATATGTGTAAATTTGTAACTTTGTAGCCAAAATTCTGATAACCTTTCATTGTGTTAGGGTCAAGAATTCCTCCAATCTCATATTTTTTATATACTGATGTTATAATATTTAGTTAAAAATGATTTACCCGCATTACTTTTTCCTACTAAAAATAAAGTAATTATTTTAGGATCTTTAAGTGTAAGAACATTAAAAATAGAATCAAATAAATACATACATTCAAAACCATTATAACATGAAACTTGTTTTAGAAAATGAATCAATAAACCTGTTAGTCTTGTTACTTTTAAGTTAGTATCAATAACTTGTCTTTGCATAATTTTATGAAAAGATATTACCTCAAAATTAGACTAAGCTCTTGAATAAAGTTTGTTAATTATGTTATTAGTATTATTTGGAGGTAGTTTAGCATGAGATTTAGCAAAATCTTTATCTTTTTTAAAAAGTATAACAACATTGAATAAGATATAATTTTGTAATTTAAAAAAGTAGTTGAAAAATCATTAAATTCAGATAATTTTAATTCAATACTAGGTTTAACTTCATCAAATATGAGATTGGAAAAATCTGTGTTAAATAAAGACTTATGTACCTTTTTAATTGTTCTCTGAAAAGTACTTTCTTTGTCTTTCTGAATCATATTCGAGCTTTTTATTGATTTTGTCGTTAATGTAGGACATGTATTCGGTAAAGAAACAATTAGTGAATTCTCCGTTTGATAAAATTTTGATAAGTCCACTTGTTTACTTCTGCTTCGTAGGATAGACACTGCGCACAATCGAGGCAATTTGCTTTACATCTTGTTGGTTTGTAACCAACTCTGCGCCTAATATAATTGATTGTATTGTGGTAATATTCAGCGGTTTGAATAATTTTGATCTCAACAGATAAATTACATTTGACACATTTCTTAGCGTTAGCGGAACGTCCCGCCAAAATGCAACCGTCACATTTGACCATTGTGTGCTGTCTGTTATCTGAAGTACAGACTGTATAGTCCGCAATCTTAATTCCAGCTCCACAATCTCTACACCTAATTGAAATAAATTATTTATTTTTTGAAATATATTTTTAAAATAAAATAATATGTATTTTGAATTACCTGCGTCGTCCAATTTCTGTGAAATTAGATCGCGACACCACTCCGGGGTCAATTTGAAAAGATTTAGTATTTTTGTCGTAAGGAAGTAAGATGCAGAGGTGATAATGGTATCCTCTATTGCAGCCTTCATGTACGGCGCAGATAACAGGGTTTCCAAATTTCTTGACATTTTCGCCAATAGCAGACAACATATAGTGTACAGGCTTACATCCAAATGTCCTAAGTAAGTTGTTGCTACCTCCTGCCATAATTCCCTCGGTATGTGTGTTTGAAAAATCTCCATGTCTTGTAGCATTTGTCGCATTTTCTTCCTCAATTTCGGATTCTTCGATTCCTTCTCTTCTTCCTCTAAAATAACGTAATCGTTAATTAGATTAGTATATCGTTCTTCATACTCTCCACTTTTATTTGGTTCATAAACACATTGATCAAATAAATACTGTTGACTTTTTTCTGATGGTCCAGCTTCCTCATCATTATCTAAAACAACCATATTTCTTTTTAAAGAAGATGCAACTCTTGGTGTACATAGTATCTATATCGCTTTGACTATCAAAATCAATACCTAGAACATGTCATTTAAATACATTTTTAAAAATATGAATAATATTTGTTGCAACCTTATTTATACTGTTACTTTTCTGCTTAAACCCTAACGCAGTTGCTACTTGTTTCCCAATATACGCTACTAATTTGAACCGAATAGTTTGCCATATATCTTATATATTCTTGATCTGAAAATGAATATACTTTATTTTGTTTTGTCATACTTATGAATTGTATCTTATACCCCCTTTTCAAACAGTTAAGTTTGCTTTTAAACATTAAAGTTTGCTTCAAAAATTTAATTTGCTGCCTATGTTAAAAAGTTTTGGAGTAAAGTTTCATTAATAATTCTATGTTATACTTATTAAGAACTTGATTAACTAGTTTGCTATTTTGAAGCATATACTATGATAGCGTTTAGCATACTCCTAAATATGCAAATTGCGGTAAAATTTTTAATTATCGGTAAAAAATTGAATATTACTAATAGCAATTTAAGTTTTTACAACATAAACAGCTGGCCTTCACTGTCTACAATTCTTAGATAGACACCTTTAGAATATTTAGCTTATTTTTTAACAGTATTTCGACTATTTCTTATTAAGTACAATTTTCATAATTTCTCATTGCTTTTGTTTTAGTTTTTAGAATAAGTTCAGTATACCGACAATTTTCTTCTAATAAAGTATTATCTTAACTAGTAAACTTCGTATATAACAAATCCTTTTACTCGATATAGATACAGCTATTTATTCGCGTGTAACTCTTATATTTTCTTATATATAACTCTTATATTTAACTCTTATACGTAACTCTTATATTTCTTATATATATATATAATCTTATATAACTCTTATAACGCGATATTTATATTTATCCATATTTTATATTTAGCTGTATAAATAGTTATTTGCAGAACTTTTCGTTAAAATTAAATTGTGCTTTTTGTGAAGTATTTAAATAGATTAAAATGTTGCTCTTTAAACAAAACTCCACTTTATCATTTCAATTTATCAATCTTTCAAGTTTACATAGCATATTATGTTTCGCTTATTCCGTCCACGCCACTTGCTTTGTTTCTATTTAGAGATTTGAAAGCTCTTTCAAACTCTTTATTTGAAAAATCTAGAAATAAATTATGGTGTTAATACTAAGATAATAAAAAGGAGTTAATACAAATCAATAGAAAAAGAAGTTAAGAACATTAAAGTAAGTTTAAACTTTCATGATCAACTTATTGAAGAACAAATTAGGAGCGTCATTGCTTCATAGGACAAGTATAATGCTAAGATTGCAGGTTAAATAGGAACGAGTGGCAAAAAAGTTTTGCAAACATCTCATAAGATAAACTTGTCATACGCGATTGAGCTGCAATGAAAAGTAAAAGTGTAAAATCCTAATACTTTAAAATCTAATTTTGGTAATTATTATAATTTACTTTTTGAAAAACGGATGATAATCGTTTGACTTTAAGTAAGCGCTTTACAAAGCAAGCCTTTATAAGATCCTATTTGTAAAAATTCTTCATTTTATTGAAAAAGTTTATTTTCTTCTCTATATTAAAGAGCCAGTGACTGTCGACCGTGTTTTATTTATAGATATTTAAAAACACATTAGTGTTCTTTTACTTAACTTAACCCTTTCGCTCCGCTCATTTTTTAAGGTTGGCCACTCAGCGCGCAGTATTTTTAGCTAAACTATTAGGTATAATATAAATAAAATTTTGTTATGTAATCGTTATATCTGAATTTTGAAGTATAGTTTTAATGAAAGGTAAATGAGTATATTTACATAACTTATACGGATTTACACCATACCTATCATAAATGTTATACAGTGTTGGTCTAAAAAACTGTATTTTTTTAAGAAATATTTTACATTGCTCTTTTTTCAATAGAGACACTCTTTGAGAAAAAAACAGGTGAAAACATATGTAGGTAATAAAATTTTAAATAAAGGTAATAAAATTTTTAAATAAAACTTTTTAACATCCCGTAAGCCTTTTTTACTAGAATAAATAAAACATATTCTATTAGCGCTTTTATTTCTTATATATTTTGAAAAAATTGTCCAAGTTTTGGTAAAAATTCTCAGTAAATATTTAAAAAACCAAAAAAGTACCTTGTTGAAAATATATTGACACTGAAAACATGAAAATACATTTTTATGGAGTATTTGTGTTTTACCTCAATTAAATATAACTTTATTACATGCTCTGTAGTGCTTTTTACATAAAATTATGCATAAATAATGTCTCTAAAACAAGGTAGATAAGAAGTGTATATAAAATTTAAGATTCAAGTGAAAAGCTTAAATAAACTTTCTAAGGTTAGAAAAATAAAACGAAAATATATATACAATCATGACAAATCAGTTATATGACATTGCAATCTTTATTCTTACTATTTTTGAGCTCATCAATAATGTTTTTAACTTGGGATTGTGTCAATCGGCCATCTCAGGAAGAGAAAATGTAACTGTTTTTCAAAGTAAAAATAAAAGCATGTTTATATCAAAACCATGTAAGGTTAAAATCGAAAGTCAGAAATGGAATGCAAACTGTAGTTTTTGAGATAAATGTTTGTATCTTTAATGTAAAGATACGTTTAAAAACGCCAAAAGGCGTACTTCGGAGCGTTAAGTAGTTAAAGCTTAATAGAGATCCTTTTCCGCATCAACATTTTAGCACCGCTAATGTGTATCTAATGGATTTGATGCATTAAACTAAATAGTATTACAACCATTACAATATTCATTACAATTTACTTATTTCTTCGTGAACACTCTTTTGCAATATTTACATACCACTAAAATTGTCGAAATTACAATCTATCCTTAGAGATGACTATAAAGTGTCCTTAATAAATAAAAAAGACGTGAGCAATATGGATTGTACATTCAATTATTATTAAGAGTCTATATTCAGAGTAATCATTGCAATTTTTTGAAACATTTCATAATTTAATTTGAGCGGTTGTTTTTGTCTTTAAATTAAGTTTTAAAATACGTTTTCATAAATATTTATCAGATTTTGTTATATAGATAATACAGTTTTTGCTGCAGTAAAGAAACTACAATGAAACTCGTCATGCAAACTCGCCATGCTTGGCTCTTGCATGGCCTACCGTCGGCGTCATAACTAGCTCACGCATGTCCTACCATCGGCGTCATTACTAACCCACCATCGGCCGACAAACATGATCCAATCCAAGTCTTGCTAACTGTTTAAAGCATGGTCCATGCCCGGCAGTTTTTTTCGGAGCAATGTTTATCCGATGCTTTACCGTTGCCCTTTTTATGCTATTTTTGGTTCGCTTTGTTTGTTTTTAACATTTATTACTATTTTTATAAATAACCAATATACACGAAACTTCAACTCTAAGACTTTAGGGAGACAAATACAAGATTTTAACTAAGAGATTTCACAGTGAAACTAGTCTAGAAAAAAAAGAAAAAAGCGGAGTAATGTATGCCTACCTAAAGTCGCATATGTAATGAAATAAAATGTGGATATTTTAATCAATAAATACACTGTTATTTTAGCAATACCTTCTATATTTCCAAATATTTTTATTTCAATAAAGTTGCCTTGCTATACAATACATGTAAAAGTTTAAGGCTAGGGAACGGTTAACTTCTACCATCATTTCAATTTGATGGTTCCATAAATAACGTTAAGTACTTTTCGATATCCATACTTTTCTGCCTGTCAAGCCTATGGATTTAGTATTTACAACCAAGTCACCCAAAATTAGCCTAAGGTGATGGAATTGTAAAATAAGAATAAAATTATAACCAAATAAATAGAAATAAGTAAAGTAAACATAGGAATAAAATATATAATAAACTGCAAAATGAGTATAAATTATAAAATCTGATTCTCTGTATGCTTGACTAATACAATAATAACATTGTAACATGTATTTTAACATATCATGTATTTCAAGTATTTCATAACATGTATTTCTTCAACATAACATGTATTTCAAGAAAAATATATAAAATATCAAAAAAAAGGTAAGACAACTAAAAAAACCATCAAGCATTTGAGCTTATGCTTTTAAGGCACGTTCTGCACGACCACTATTTCAGTCAGCTAGCATTAGCTTTCGCTTTATGGACCTTTTGACATCCGCATTACCTGCTCCGTTTTTGAACTGCCACTAAAATTTAAAACAAGTTTTGATGTGATCCACCTAATTACCACAAAACAGTTTTCTATTAATTTACTTACAGTTAATTATGCAAGGAAATTGTTTGAACTACAAGGCAGTGCTGCTACATCGACTATCTTATAGCATGATGTTACAATGAAGTGACGGAACATCAAATGGCAGTTTGGGTGGGGCAGGCAGTCTATTAAATAATAAAAATGATGTTGCAAGTCTCACAGCAAAAAATCAAAAATTTTTTATGCCGCTTAACTGTAGATTTACCCATGTATAAAACTCAATGATATAAATATAATTTTGTTTAATTTATGTATATATAATATATAATTGTATAAATACATTAATATAATTATATGTATATCATTTACTTACACTCTAAATAATATAAACATAGAATGAATAGTATAAAGTATAATTGATTTAAAATTCTTAAATCATACTATTAGTATAACATCAACAAGTCATAGGTTACACATAGTTGAAATATAACATTTGCCGAATGTTATAACCTATGACAATATTCATTATTAAATAGTATGACCTATGATAGTATAATCTATATAATATAGTATAACTTATGACAATATATTACATAATATTTGATTTATTTTACTTTTACATTTACTTACTTTTAAAATAAAATCAAATGTTATGATATGTAATATATTGTCATAAGTTATAAATAATTTATGTTATTTATTTTATCTAAAACAAGTAAAATATAGTATAAATGATTTGGTACCTTTAAAAAACAAACGTTTAAAATAAAATGTACCACTACAATTCGTTTTGCTATAAAAGATTTCTTATCATTCGTTAATAAATTCCAATGGCATTATAAACTAAAAGAAATCAATAAAAAATAATAAGGCAAATGACATTTGTTAAATGTTTGAAGATTTTGATCTACATTTAAAATTTTTATTTTTTAATACTTTACTTTTAAACTCTTTAAGATTTTATTTTAAAACTATCTATATAAATAACGCATGCGCAAACTGATTTTTATGAAATTCAAACATCAGCCAATTAATCCCATACATGGATCAAGCATGGATATTTTGCTGGGTTATGATATAAAGTTTTTATCTTTACATTGTTGTTTAAGTTGTGCTTACATACTGATAACCAGATACCGCTCTCGTTATAGATAAAGGAAACAGTATCATTATTACATCTTTATACTTTATTAATTTTGTAATACATTTTTGTATGTACATTTTGTACATACACACAGTGAGTATCACTTGCTCCTGCAAAAACACGTTCTTTTGGACTTAGCTCTGCAAACTTCGAAAACCCGATTCTGACATTTGCTTACTTTTCTGAAAACAATTGATAAACTTCTTTCATATTACTTAAGACAAATTCTTTCTGAATATGTTTTCTTTCCCCATTTTCCACAACAAAGAGAAAATCTTTTTTTCCAAGTATTACACGGCTAACTGTCAAAATAATAAAACTATTTTACCATATCTTTTACATGTACTCATAAATACATACGTACGTTTCACTCTTGTGTCAGAAAATTGTCAATTCTGCATCGCCAGGCTTGGACAGGAATCGCGTGCAAGAAATTCTGCAACTTAACTGATTTAAAGTTATTTATATTTTTTTTGTAAATTAAAAAAAAAAATCCTACCATGTTACTTTAAGTTATGAATATGTTTAATTATATCTTTCCATAGGATTGTTTTTTTTTTTTTTTTTTTTTTTTTGACAAAGAGTTGTTTAAAACCTTATTTTTTTTAACTTGACTTAATAATCAGAGCACAAAATTGTTAAAACTTACAATTTTAATAAAGTACATAACTTCTTAGACAATTCATTTTTGGCATTTTTTTTTTGTAAAAAATGAGTGTTTACAATTTAAAAATAATATATGTCAAGTCGAAAATATAATAATAATAGATGTCAAGTCGAAATAATAGATGTCAAGTCGAAAATTGACAGTTTTGACGTAATAATGCAAATATATTAAGTTGAATGAAACATCTTTTCATTGATTTTAAAATACATTATTTTTAAGTCATAAATCGGGTATTTTATTCAGGCTTGAATCTTTAATATTAATAATAATGGTAAATATTAATAATGAGCAACTAATAATGTTAAATGCATTCAAGCTTTAATATTAATAATAAGCAAATAATAATGTTAAATGCATTCAAGCTAGTTTTGATTTGCAAAAGGTGTTGCAAATTTCGTCATCACAGGTTTCTTTGATTTATTACATGAGGAGATTTATGTATGTAACCATGAAACGCATTATGGAAACGAGAAGTATTTTAAAAAAATGTTGATTTACAGTTGTGACAGAATTTCATTAATCTGCATGCTTATAAACTTTATTATAAACATATTATAAACTTTATTTTTAGGAGCTAATTCTCAATGGGTATAAAAATTAACATGTAGGTCTTTTCTTCTATATGATCCAGTTATTATATGAAAGCCATAGCAATTGCCATGCATGGGACAAAACCATAAAAAAAGAATGCACCTTTTTTTGAGAATTAAGGAAATAGTTTGTTGCAAATTTCAGAAGGAATATCGTCAAACAAGTTATTGTTAATACTTTATCAGCAGAAAACATTCTCATTTCTAATATGACATCCATATTTTTAAAAATAATAAGCTCTCCCGAATCTTAATAGGTTATAAATATTTTTAATGACTTCAGCGTTTTTAAGTTACACATCAAATGAATTTTTTTAATAAAATTACAACTATTGGATTAATAAAACAATATCTCCAAAGAGTGAATAATTCGACCAATTTTGCTAATAATTCTACCAAATTCGCTAACTCAAAAGAAAAATAACGCAGCAGATAACAAAACTTTACTAAAAGTTCACAATCACCCCCGCTTGACAAAAGTTGTTTGCATACGAAAAATATTTCATCAGTGAAACTTTTATTAAAGTTTTGCAAAACTATATTGCAAATATAGTATGAAAATACTATAGTTGCTATTATGCAATTATGTGCAACTTTCTATAGTTGCTATATGCAACTCTACTTTAGTTGCTATTATGCAATTATGTGCAACTTTCCAATTTGTGTATTCTGTTGTCCCATTTTTTTGCTAATTGCTGTCACTACACCATTTTCCCACCCTATGTAAACACTTTCATTTGAATGCTGTTGTTATACTGCACCATTCACCGTTTCTTCTCTTTTTACTGTATTTGCAGCACTTTGCATACTTTCTATTGCAGGATTTTCCGATGCAGAAAATACCTCATAATTATTTCTTTATTAGATATTGAGTGCATATTTATACACAATACAAATGTTTTAATTGATTCGTACCCTTTACCAATTTCTCAAAATGCCATAACCAATCAAACATTAATTTCACTCAGCTTACAACCATACATTTTCAGAAGCACTAAAAGGTGAATTATACTTGTGACTTATGTTTACATTTCTACTAAAGTTAACAATTTAATGAGAAAACCCCTTTCTATTATCCAAATTATTAGATAATGTGACATTGGCTTTCCCACATTCCTGACACTTGTTTCCTACTGCTATCATTTTCATAAGTGTTTTCAAATTTACAAATAAAAAATTATGTTCAGCTGGTTTAATGGTAAATGTTTTTTGGTGATATTTTCAATATTTCCATTTTTTTTATTTCCATTGATACCACATTATTTACATAAACTACAGATTTTCTACTGCCACGACCACCAACACCCTTGGTGACTTTTTTTTTTGTTATTTCGAAGGTTTGCCATATTAAATCTTTATTATTTTACTAGAATGTAACTAAAATAAAATAAAAAATTTGTTTTAAAAAAGCTTGCCTGTAATGGTTAACAATGCTGTAAACCGCGTTGTTAATGTTATTTTTTCAAGAAAGTTTCTTTGCGTATAAAATTTGCATTACATTTATTAAAATAGTTTTTTCCCATAAAGTTCCTTCATCTTGACGTTGTACAAAATGTTTATTTTATATACAGTGGTAAACCGTTACGATGCGTTGTTATGAAATGCGTCTAAAAGCAATGTAAGTTTTAAAGAGTTGATGCTTTTATATGTTATTTTTTTGTTTTAAAGAAAGCGTTTTTATTCTTTAAATCTTTATAAAATAAATTTATGGGTTTTGTTGAAAAATAAAATTTCTGAGCGAATGAATTCTAATGTATATGTTTTGAAGCGTTGATGTTTTTTAATGTAGCTAAAGGCGTGAAAGTAAAAGTTAAATAAAGGCGAACTTTTTTTATTTTGTTTTTTTTAGAGCGAGCGTATTTCAATACTCTATAGCGTGTATCATTAATGAATCGGCGCGAAATTAAAAGTCAATTCTTAAAAAATTGACTTTTTTTTTAACGCTTTTTTTGAAGTTCATTATAGTTATTGAAATAATCTTTTTTGTGCTGGAAGTTTTTTCATTATATTTTTTTTCATTATGTTTTTTTGTCGGAAAAAAGTCTATCAGCAATTTTTTTTGATTTCATGTCCATTAAAGGATATTATAGAAAAACCGGCGTAATAAAGATTCCAGTTACTGTAAGAAATATATTTAGTTATAGAAACATATTTGTTTACGTAGTTATATAACAGCTTTTTATGTTTTGTAATATCATATAACTTTAGAGAGTTCATCCATCCAAGCACCACGAGATTGCTGCCCTCAGGTTGCTACTACCTCCCAGCTCCGTAAGAGAGCACTTTGTCCCAAAAATGCAGCCGGCTAGCAGAATGAAATTTTGACGATTTGCCAGATTTGGATCCCGGTAAAAATACTTTTTTATCAATCTTAGTTTTTTATACTAAAAATTCTTAAAAGGTCTTTGTTAAATATTTCTATTTTATAGAACAATTTCAATAAGATTTAAATCTAATATAAAATACAAAGGTTTAAAATTCTTAATAGTTGTTTTTGTGTTAAAACGAGTAATAAGAGTTAATTAACCAGTTTAATTGCATAATTATTTTGTCTCAGTTTTCAAATTTAATCAATATAATGTATAAAATAATATACATTTCAGAAATTTGTCAGGGTTCAAGTTAAAATCGACAAGGCAATTTAGTTACGTAGTTATACTATACAACAGACTCGATACAAATAAAATATTTAACTTTTATTATTATAACATGTTATAAAAATATTGATGTATTTTTTTTAAACAAAAGCAAATAAAATACGAAAAAACATTTTTTTTCAAATTGCCTCTGGAAACAAAAAAAATTACAATGATTTTTTTTATACGCATTTTTATAAACTTCACTACGAATAACAGCAATTTCTTTTGAAAGTTCATAATTTTCTCTTAAATGTTCAATATCGAGCGGGTCTTCTGCTACTTTACATTTAATGCTTGATTTAATAATGCTTGGTTTAATAATAAATTTTAAACTTCTTTTGAATTGTTCTTTTTTTTTTTTTTTTTTTTAACATCTTTGCTTCCAACAAGGCTGCAGCAACCACTAATTAAAGTTGGAAGTTACTGGAAGAAAAAAAAAGAACTTTGTTAAACAAGATAATAATTGACGGACGACTGAAAGGATTGCAAATTATATGAATCAGGAAAGCAAAATAAATAAAGCGAATTCCAAAGAAATGATGTTCGAGGAAAAAACTAGAGAAATAAGAGTTTTTGGACCACCTAGGAACAGTCAAAGAAAAAGTATAAGACTTAATTGAATGACGAGTAACACGAGAATGAATTTTAAAAGATAGCACAAGAGACACTAGCTCTTTAGAGCAGTGCCTATTATAGTCCTAGAAGATGAAGAGTAGGTGACTCCTCGAGTACATCACCGTTCATAAATATAAGAACTAACTTATTGCGATAACAATTGGCTGAAAAAAATTGAGTTCTATCTAAATTAAAGTTTACCAGCCACTGTAAGCCCCATGCTGAAGCAGAAGTGAGATCCTTTTCAAGCTCAAATGCCACCTCCAAGCAATCAGGGAGTGTTGGTTTCTTATCACGACAAGTATAAATGGTAGTATCATTAGTAAACAATGCTACCTTATATGTGAGAGTATCTGGAAGATCGTTAATGTAAAGTAAAAATAGTATAGGACCAAGGATAAAACTTTCAGGAACCCCTGAAGTTATAGAATAAGAAGAAGGGTGCTGTCCATCAAGAACAATTTTTATTTTACGATTGGAACAGAAGGATTCAGTAATCTTAAAGATGTTGCCAGATACACCATAAGAAAAAAGCTTATGGAGAAGACCAGCATGCCAAACTTTATCAAAACCCTTTAAAATGTCAAAAGCGATGGCCTTAGCCTCTCTAGCTCTATCTAATGCACAATAAATCCTATCATTTATTACTGTTAGCAAATCAGCTGTAGAACGAGAAGATCGAAATCCATATCGATGGTTAGAAAGTAAGGTATTAGATTCAAGATGAGAAATTTAGTGTTTGTTAATTAAAGATTCAAAAACCTTACTTATGATACGAAGAAGACTAATGGGACAAAGTTAGACGAATCAGATCGCTCTCCAGAATTTTTGAAGATAGAGAGAACAGA
>NC_088926.1:36027500-36120000 GCF_038396675.1 Hydra vulgaris
CTAATGTCTGTTATAATAGTCATGTACAAGCTTGAACAGCTTCTTTATAAATTTTTCGAGAATTTTTGTAAATGTTGCTACATCAAGTACGACAATTTAAATCAGTTATAGTGTTATTTTATCAGCTTAGTTTTATTAGTGAAAATGGAAAAAGATTGTCGAGTGAAGCAACGTACACAAAACTCGCCGTAAAAGAAAAGGATTTGTTGGAAATCTTAATAATTCTGTGAACATTGATAGTGTTTCTGATAATGTTAGTATTGAGTTGCTAACAATTAACTTAAATGCTGCTAACAGCACTTGTGTTTTGGAACAAAATAATAAAAACTCACTTAATTTGTCAGCTTCGTCTCAAAAAGTTGAAGACTTTAAAGAAACACTTGTTTTGAAACCTTGTATATCTGGTTATCGTATCATCGATGTTGCTGTTTTGGTTTCTGTTTTTAGTTCTTTTCTGTGTCCAGAATTTGGTTTCACACTCTTATTAGGTGAGAGATATAATAAACGACATGGTTTATCTTCCTTGTTATATCTTAAGTGTCAAAAAAAAAGATTGCAACTATCTTCATCAGTTCTATGATGATAGCTATGTTATTGAAAAAAAGAAAAATAATCAAAAAAAAGAGAGAATAGTTTCTTATATAATTTTATTTCAGTTATGTAAAAGTCCCCCTCATTGGGATTCTGATTGGGATTCTGATTGGGATTCGGGATTCTGATTGGGATTCTGATGGGGATTCTGATTTGGATTCTGATGGGGATTCAGATTGGGATTCTGATATATAAATACAATATATAAGATTGATGAAAATATAATGTAAAAAAATTATTAAATACAATAAGTAAGGTAATAAAGAAAAAAAGATTATTCGTCATTTTTGATTTTGATTTTACGTTTTTTTGCTGAATTTTTTTTAATAGATGTTTCTTTTCTAAATTTAGCAAAGTCAGTTGAACGAGTTCTTCATTATCTTCTTGTTATTTCATTAACGTTGTTTCATTAACGTTGTTTTTCATAACGTAATTTTTATGTTTTTTATAATCGTTATCATTGTCATTATCTCCTTGTTCGCCGTCATCTTGTTTATAGTCGTCATCTTGTTTATAGTCATCATTATTATAGTTATCATCATCATCGTTATCATCATTATAGTTATCATTCTCATCATCATTATAGTCATCATCGTCATCATCATTATAGTCATCATCGTAATCATTGACATAGCCATAGCCATCCAATTCATATTCCTCATCAATAATATCTATCATTTGAAGATTGAATACTGAATTTGGATTAACAAATCTATTGCCATAGCTAAACGAATGATCCACAAATTCGGTATACTCGTCTATGGTACTATCGCTTGGAGGTACAACACATTTGGAACTTCCATCGTGATCATAGATTGCGAGTGTTGTTATATTATTTTTCATGTTTTATTATAATCTACAAAAAATTATCAAAAAGTTATCAATGTATTAATATATTAATATGTTTGTTACAAGAATTGTTTTCTTTTTATTAATATATTCGTTAAAAAAAATCGTTATCTATATATGCGTTATAAAAAAAATTAATTGTTTGAGTCAGAATTTACAGATAGATATTTACATTGAAAACATTGTTTTTGTAACTTTAAATAATTGTTTATCTTTTGCGGTCGTAAATTATATTGATTACGTAATTGTCTCGATTGTTCTCTTAAATCTTTACGTAATTGTTTTGCTTGCTCTCTCAAGTCTTTAATCATAAGGTGTTTTATATGCTCCATATTTTTCATAATGTATATTTATATTTAAATCTGAAAAGAAAAAAAATTATAAAAAAGATTTATATTTTATATTAAAAGATATTATTGATATTATCGTAACAACGTTCACAATATAACATAGAACAATTTCTCATATATCTCGGTTCAGAGTATTTTATTTCGCTACATTCAAAACAGTCTTTGAAATTATAATATGGGCACGATTGTATCTCGGATATTTTTGTATTCATAATATGGACAATATCGAAATGGTCGTCGTGTAAATATTTTTGATAAATGATATCGAAGGTTTTATTGGTCATACTTTTATATTGTTTGTTTAAGACATGCAGTAAAATGATAATGTACATATGCGGCACATTCAAGTCGCGTAGTTGGTTATTAAAAAATCTTTCCCAATCATAATTTGGATGGGTCCATATACAAGAAGCGCAAAGATGTTGAGTAAAAGTAATTGCGTGTTCTTTTATTTTAATCAATGTTTGTTTGTGGTCTTCATTATATAGATAAATTCTTTCCATAATTTGATCAACAATTTCTTTACTTACTTGAATTGACATTTTTTTTATTATTTGTCTAAAAAAAAGTAAAATTATAAATAAGGTCAATTAAAGTGAAAATAACAGATAAAAAAAATCAATTGAAAATAAAAATAAATAGCAATAAAAAATTATTATAAGAGTTATTTTTTAAAAAATTCATATTATTTAAAAAATATATAAAAAAAAAAAATGCCGAAAACATTGCTTTCTCCAGCCGCTTACAAAACAAATCCAAAAACACTTGAAGAAAGAGAAAATAGAAGAAAAGAATTCGCGCAAAGAATAAAGGATAAAAAGGATAAAGAAAAAAAGAACGAAGAAGGAAGAGCAATAAAAAAACAAAATGATGTTAATTTAAGGCTTGGAATGGGATTAGGTCATTTAACTCGCTTAGGTGAAGAGGGTCGTTTGGGGCGTCGATGGAATCCACAAGTTGTGATCACTCCAATTGCGAATTCAAGGGAGTGCAAGAATATGTTGTATTGCAAACGTAAAACAAAATCAACTTATAAAAGAAATGCAACAAATATAAAAAACGGACGCGCTGGACAACCGATTTTTAAATGGGTGCTAACAAAAAGTACTTAAAGGTAAATATATTAAATTGTTTATAATTAATTAAGATGACATACAATTTTGTCAAAAATAACGCTATAAAAAAAGTAAATATCATTGCATATGGAGGAAGTACTTGTTTTTTTCACGATGAACGATTAACCAAAAAAGGAAACAATGTTTGTTGTACGAGATAAGTTTTTTCAGTCTGGATAAAAAAATTTTCAATGTTGTCTCTTTTGATTATAATTTCAAAGGATGGTAACCGAAAGATAAGATTGAAGTGTTAATAAAATTCTTTTTTGGTGACTGTATTGTTGAATTTATTATTTAAAAAATGATGCCACTTCGACTGAAATAGAAAATGTGATAATTGTCGATAAAATAAATTTTGGGTTTAGCTTTAATATAAATTGTCGATAGTTTGATGTTAATAGCGATTTTTTATATGTTAATAATGATTTTTTTGTGTGATTCATTTAAAACATTCAGCAGCAAAACATTAGTAATTTTTCTGTGTGAGATTTAATAAAAAAAGCAATTAAAACGATAAAAAATACTGAAAGTTCTAACAAACACGGAAAACGACCACGGAATTGAAAATATTGCTTGTATGGATTTTAACGCGAAAATAACATTTTTTTTATTCGATAGCATTGAATTTAGTTGAACATTTTGGTTTAGCTTTAATATGCATTTTTGTGCAGTATTTTTTTTATTTAATGGTTCATTCAAGTGAGTTGTGCGCTGGATTCATACTTGATTCTTTTTTTTATTTAATGAAGTGATTAAAGATATAATAATGGATTCGGAAACATTGAATAAACTTTCAATCATGATTTAACTTTTGAAACCATAAACATTATTTAAAACATTGCCATATAAGTATAATATTTCTTGTACAGTGTTTTTTCATTATAATGGTTTATTCAAGTGAGTTGTGTGCTGGATTTGGAAATTGTTCATACTCTTTTTTTTTAATGAAAAGATTAAAAATACAAACGCAGCGATGCAACATTATAATTTCTTTTCGAATTGGAAGATATTTTTAAAATAATGGAGTCTGAAGAATTGGAGAAATCATTAGATAACATTGAAATAAACTTTCAATCACGATTTAACTTTTGAAACCATACGTTTATAAGAATTTTTTAACTATTGTAACAAAGTAACAACCAATGCTTTGAAAATGACGAACATTGTTTTTTAAAGTATATAGAACGTTTATAAGAATTTCACCATTGATATGCTTTGGACCATTTAAAGGATAACTGGATGTTTAAATTTAGTTGCTGTTTATCGAATTAGAAAAAAGGCAACTTTAAAACGATTGAAAATACTAACAGTTGCAACAACTAATGCTCTGAAAATAATCAACACAACTTTTGCATTTGCAAATTGTTCTCTTGTCATTTATAAATATGCGCTATATATTTGAAATGTAATTGGTTCATTGTTGGTTATGATATCAAATTGTTTTTTCGCCCATTTTATATGGTGAGAGCTAAAAGTTCCAAAAAAAATTGTCGAAATTAATAAAATTATTTTTTTCAATAGTTTCATTGGTTGTTATTTGACTATAATATTGAATATAATTTATTCGACTATAATATTCCATATCATTGCATTGTTGTTCATAATTACAATATAAAAAAGATATTACTTTATATTGAAGCTGATAGAATATTTCATCTTTATTCATCTTTATTACAATTATTTATATCTTGTATATAATTTGTAAGAGTAATATTCCCGTAGTTAAACTCCATTGTGCCGTCAGTCTCCATTATATTTATCTTTAATGAATTTTGAAAAAAAAATTGCCATTAAATTAATTTCTTTAATAATTCTTTCACAAGCCAATCTTCTTTTGCATATTTCTTGTAAAGATAAACATTTATATAGGTTTATTTTCGGGTGAAAAGGTTCGTTTGTTACATAAGTCATTGGCAACGGAAGAATATTTTCATCATATCCAAATAAATAAGATATTTTAGGCACGTTAGTATTTCGCCATTTTTTTCGCAATGTTATCATTGTTTCAAATAAATTAATATTTTCAAATAAAAATTTATTTTTGAATTTGAGAGGTAATTGATTATTAACAATATCCAGAATTTCAAATACGATGAGTTGACATTTCGAACAAGTGCCATCACAATTCGAACAAATGCCATCAAATTTAATATTCGACTAGCTTTTGTAATTTCTATCATCTAAAAAAAAAATTAAATACAATATAGAGAAGGACAATAAATTCAAGTTGACAAATGAAAAATAGGTTTTATATTCTTATTTTTGGGAACGGAGAAAACAAGATATTAATGGTGGAGTCACCAATTTTAGAATAGAATTAAATTCATTTAAAATTGAAAATTTGACACCGCATTGTGTAAAATTATCAATATACGCCAAAGATCAATTTGAACACACTCATATTTATTGTCTGCCACCAAGAAATTTAATACAAGCTATAGTGAACAGAGTGAAATTTAATAATTTAAGAAGAAATTTTGCCGACAGTGCAGAATTTAATTTAACTGATGCCGCAGTTAAAGAACAACTTTATCAACAATATGTATCTTATCATAACAATGGATCTCCTTCTCATTACGATAAAAGATATCAAATAAATAAATATAATAGCAATTTTTGGTATGAATGGTCGAATACAAGCGACGAATATTGGAGGTTATCTTATGACGAGCCTTTAGTTTTTGATTTAACATGTGATTTAAATATAATTCAGGATTTAACCGCCGCTTACATCCTCGGCAATAGTACGGGATCCATTGAGTTGGAATTTAATCAACCCATTAAAAATTGCGTTGTTGTTATCGAATTATTACACCCGTTTACCTATCAAAGTAGCGGTACTAACCGGACCGAAAATTTTAATTTATTCCCACCGTCAATTAGAAATACTTAAATATCTTTTTTGTTATCATTCCACAATGAAATATCGAAGGAGAAGGATAAAAAGAAAAAGACAGAGGAGAGGAAAAGGAGTTTTATTTTCGGGAGAACAACATAAAAAAGCAGCGGAAGGATTTAATAATTTTATCAACAAAATAAAAGGTATTAAAGACGCATTTGCAGCAGTACAAAAAAGAAAAGAATTATTAAATTTAGCAAAAAAGCAAGCTTTTTTAACATAGTATATTAATAAAAAAAGATATTATTACAATAATAAAAAGAACATTCTGCATATTATATGGACTTATTTTTTAAATAAAAAATTAAATTTATCTAAGATGAAGCACAAAAGAAGGTCTCATAAAAAGTACCACAAAAAGAGAAGAGGTCATCGAGGAAGAGGTGCTAAACTTGACTTTTTAAAAAGAATTGGAAAAAAGTAATTGACGCCGCATTAACATCCAAACTCGGAAGAGAGCAAGTAGGCAGACTTGTGGAATATCAAAATAGATTAGGATGAAACGAAATCATAATCGTCATAATAAAAATCGAAATCATAATCGCCATAAAAATCGAAAACGACAAAGAGGAGGATTTGTTTTTATTCCGGCACTTATAGCTGCAGGAATTGCTGCTGCTAAAGCTGCAGCAGTTGGAGCTGTTACAGGTGCTTCAGGTTTTGCAGTTACAAAAGCTCTACAAGCCGCAACTCGAGGAAAAGGAAATGTTGCTTTACCCCCAATGACAGCAAGACGAAATGAATGGCGACAAAGTGGAACTGGTAGACCTTTATTACGACCCATGGTAGTGAAACGAACTCTTTACGAATCACAATCGGGTAACGGAAGAAAAAGAAAGCGATAAAAAAAACATTTATAACATTTTTTTTTGTAAAAAAGTTTTTTAATTGAAAAAAAATATATTTTGTCTTTCAACTTTTTATTTTTTCTAACGTGGTGATTTTAAAAAAAAAATTTTTTTTCACTATAAAAAGCATAAATAGGATGGAAAACAACAATCCATCATCATTTTTTTTATAAAAAAATGGAAGAAACAAGCGAAAAATGCTTATATTGCAATGTCGAATATATTATGACAAACATTAAAAATATTCACACATGGAATACATTGGGTTCAAGAACGGCAGGTAGTGCGGTTTTAAAAACCATACTCGCATGCGAAACAAAAGAAAAAAAATCAAAAAAATTTTGGGATCAAATTCATGTTGATCTTGAAAAAATGATCGAGGAAGAAGATTTATCACTTATGATTTGTGAAAATCATAAAAATTTATTTCATAATGAAAACAAAGAATTTACACAAGCTAAAAAAGAACTCAAAAATATCAACAGTTACCTGGGCGATGTAACTAAATCTTTTTATATTGTTAAAAATGGTCTAAAAGAAGCAGAACCGATTGAAGATAACGTTGATGGATTTAAAGATGTCATTCGCATATGCAGACCTATTATTGAAAAATTGATCAAAGCGCTAGAATGCATGATTCAAACTGGTTTTACTAAACGCACTAACGACGGCGAATTAAAAGTTGAAACCCACAAAAACTTTTATAAAGAAATTATTTTATGTATTTATTCTATTATACATAAAAGTTTTGAAAACAGTATTGATGGTGACGGTAAAAAAATTCAATTTACTTGAATGGCAACAGCTGAAAGTTTAACACAATATTGCAAACAATTCACAAGATTTAAAGGAGTTTTTCCTTTTGACAAAATTGATCATATTTTTAATCAAAACATTAATAGTGGAGAATTTTTCATATACAACAGCGATTCAAGTCGCAAAGATGGAACACATTGGCGAATGATGATGAGAATTAATCGCGATTGTGTATTTTGTTTTGATAGCTTTGGTAGAAAAAATTTTTTAACGCAAGTACCAAATATTATTCAACATAATACACAACTTTTAGAATATGCATACGAAACTGCATTAAAATCATATCTTAATCAAATGTCAATCAATTACAACGATTACGACTACACGGCAGGCATAAGAAATTTAAAATTAAAAGACAGTCAAGAGAAATGGTTTTTAAATTTTTGTTGTGAATTTACAAAAACTAATAATGCCATTCAAATGGGATTAATATTTAACACAAAATGTTATCAAAAAGAAAGTTCAAGTTTATGTGGCGCATGGATATGTTATTTTATTAGATTTACTTTTTAACAAAAATGACACGCTGTTTTGGGAAATCATTTCCACCGATACAATCAACTCGATATTAGATGTCTATTTTCACGACACGCAAGAACATTTTGAAAATAATGTCGCTAGAGCGCATGTAAAACCACTGCATGATTTTATCAAAAGTGATCTTTGGATTTACTTGAACGATGTGGCTAAAAATTTATTTTCCAAAGATTTTGATGTGTTCTACTTGAAAGATTTACAAGAAAATCAAATGGTTGAATTTTATCAACAAAAAGAAGAGATTCATTATCCAAACTATGATGTTCACGCAAAAGCTATTGAAAAAAATAATGCAATTTTAGATTATTTAACATCGCTCGATTTACTACGCGTTAAATATTCCAGTGATTCTATGGTTACAAATGAAGAATTACAAATCATTCCTGATGTATTACTATCTAATGATGTTGAACGACTTAAATATGACGATAAAATGCGATATTATAATCGAAAATATAAAGAACTTCACAATATAAATCAATTTCAAAATATTCCGCTGAGCGAACGAAACGAATCAAAAGAAATACAACATTTAATTGGCAATTATGAATTGTAATTTTTTTTATTTTAAATTATAATTTTAAATAAATTTGTCCAAAATTGTCCTTCATGAATACTGTCATAAAAAAAGGTTTTGTAATTACAATATCCGTTTATTTGCGTTGATTTCCACCCTGCTCGCGATGAACCCCATCCTTCTCCTCTAAATGTTTTCTCTTCCAATTCAGATTGTACATAATTAAATTCTCTTTCAATTTGATTTAGTATTTCTATAAAATTTTGATGGAATAATCCAATACCACATGATTCACATTTATAAAAATCAATTTGTCGAGGATGAGATCCATTAAGAAGTATTTTTCTTTGTTTTATTTCATGCCATTGTATTTTATTTTGTAAATAATGTATTGTTGTCATACATTTGTTAGAATAAATTGCCATACGATGATAGCTTAATTTATCATCTATATTTTTTAAAATCATTGTTATCCATACTAATAAAAATGCATAATTCGGCGTAAAATTCACATTTACATTATAACTGAATGGTACTTCTTGAATAAATTTTTTAACTTTTTTAATTTACATAAACCAAATTTTTTAGTTTTAATTTCTAAAAAATAATCCTCCACCAGACGACACGAACAGTAATGTTTCCAAACTTTATTATTATTTTTTTTAAATTTACCGACAAAGGCGAAATTGATAACATAATATTCCTGCGCATCAAGTTTGCCGTTTTATAAAATATTTAGCATATAATATTTCTTCAAATGGATCAATTGGATCTCTTAAATAATTTATAAAATCAAAATATTAAAATATCGATTCATATTGATTATAATTTAATTTTAAAAAAAGTATTTCTGTTATATTTACTAATAACAACAATACATCTATCATTTGATATTTTCCACCAGGATAATCTCGATAGTAATCGGAAAGATTATTAACATCTTTAGTGGTGTAATAATGTTGCCCCATAAATCGATCGCATACGTTATCCCAATCTTTATAAAACAAACAAAAAAATTTCCATATTTCTTGTGGATCAACAACAATAAAATAGTTAAAATTAGTTCTCAATTTCGCAAGCATCATACGATAATATTCTCGAGCGTTTCTTTTCACTGCTTCTTTATAATATTCAAATAACTCCTTCATCAAATATTCCACTTGTTTATTTTTTTTGATTTCATCGTGATATTCAACACACATTGAGCCTAATTTTGATCGATTATCTATTTTTTTATTTCGTCTAAAATGAATTCCATATTTTCATTTAATAATAACAATTCATAATTATTACAAGCTAACATTTTTGACTCGTTACATATTTTTCTCATATAAACAAACAATACATTATCTAATCCACTACCACACTCACAATTTAAATGATTACAAATATGATGAAAACATTGATTTGAAAAGTTCAGCAATTTTTTCATAAAACTTTTAGCTTTAGATTCTTTTTTTATACTTTGAATAACTTTTAAAATAATTTCTAATACGCATTTTAATTCAAAACACGACATATTTAAACACCTAAAAGATTTGGCAAACTTGAAAAATTTTTATTTAAATATTTACAAACATGTTTTGTTTTACATAAAACACACAAATTTTTTATACAATATATACACGGACCAACATCAATATTATAAGCTAAACCGTTTTTATTTACACAATCATAACATATTTCTTTACACTCTTCACATTTTTCATATTTATATTGTGTGTTTTTTTTTAAAAGAGTTTTATAACGTCTTTTGATCACCATCAAATTATGAATTTAACTTGAATATATTTCTTCTTGCGTTTGTCCTTGTTGAAAAATATAACATTTACAACAAATTGTCCTGTCGCCAACAGTGCATATTGATAATTGAACTTTTTGAGGGCAATCCTTCAACTTACACAATTGACAATATTCATTGAGCCAACTATAAAACATCTCACCACAAAACTCACACGTGTATAAAGTATCCAAAGAAACAAAACATCCCGATAAAATTAATTGTTTATATCTTCCAACATGAAATTGTAATGTATTTCTTAATTGTACTAATTCCATCTAAAAAAAAAATTTATTTTCTATATTAAATTATTTACAATATCATCAAATAAACAACTATATATATTTGATCTTCGATTTTCTTTAATAAATGTTATTTTTGATTTCACTTCTTCATAAAGTTCTTTTCTACTTAAATTCTCCAATTCGACAATGAACCAATTCCATATAAAAAACATTAGCCCATCAAAACAATTACATTGTTTCACACAATAATCATAATTTTCAAATTGCGAGCATACATCATATGGTTCTGAAGGACATTTTTTTTCCAAATAATGCGAATCATTTTTAAAATTATCAATTATAATGTCTAGCAGCGTAATAACTTCAATTTCTTTATATGTCTTTGCTTCCATTCTAACCGTTCTCATCAATCTATTATTTAACATTCAAAAAAAACATAAAAAAATTAACATACAATAACATTTTCACAATGACTATTTTCGTTAATATATTCATTCTTATTTACAATTTCTTTATTTACAATATCTTTATTAACAATGTTTTCTACGTTGACATGAACAACTTCACACTCATCTAAAGAATTTATTCCAATTGAATCATAAACGCAATACATGTAAACATGACAAGTACAATCGCACATTGAATACATTTCTTCACTATAAAAATATCCACCATTCATATTTTTACACATTTTTTTAAGTTTATTTATATATTCTAGTTCTTCATTGTTATAATTATGATTGTAATAATTACAAGGTAGCCCGCAATGACCACATTTATTTACCATTTCTACATAAAACGTATTGTAATATTTATCATGTTTTTTTAAATTTGTCATCTATAAAAAATAAAATTTTTTTACCGTAAAAAAATATTTATATTTTCAAATACATATAAATGAAAAAAAAAAAATGTTAAACAAAAAAAACAATATATTTGTAACTTTTTTTTCTTTTAAAATAAATTACATTTTTAATTTTTTAGAAGCAGTTTCTTCATCATCTTCATTAATTATTGCCGCAATTTTTTCAAAATTTGCTGTAGCATTCTTAATTTCTCCATTAATGATAACCTGACTCAAACACGTACTGTTAAACTTTTCATAATCTTTTTTATTGTACACAAAATCGTTTATTTTAGCAAACTTTACATTTTCACAATCCGCAAACTTTGGACTGACAAGTAAAGGCTCAGATAATTTTTTTAATATTTGAATGTTTACCGTAAGCTTTCATTTGTTCTTTATAAATTAAATCTAACGATTGCTTATAAGCGTTTATAGTATATTTCTCCTCATAGAAGAATAACGCGTCATAACAAGCTGGATCTTCATCTGATTTGGCATTCTTTTTCATGATCTCAGGGTAATGAGCCCGATATAAATAATACCCCAAAAACGTGTCCGTTCCAAACGTAAATTGAGAATTAGAAAGTAAAAAACTAACTAATTTATCTTTTTTTTCCGCATTAAAAATCCATTGTTCATGTAATGTTGAATACTGAGCAATCGGAAACGCCTTGACAATTGAATATTTGCCATTATTTACCGATCTTTCATCGACCAACTTATATAATGTGTACCACGCATTATCAACCGATCTTTCATATTCTCCTGGTGAATGTGCAACTTGCATTATTTTTTTCTTTGTGTTTTTTTAATATTAGTGATTTGAAGTTGAATGATAAAATATTTTTTTTCTTTAGGGTATTTATACACAAACTCAATTCCATTTATGGAAACACAATTCCATTTATGGAAATCTAGAAACATAGCATGTTAATTAAAAAACATAGCCTATTTTTTAAAAAACATAGCATGTTTTTAAAAAAACATAGCATGTTTTTAAAATAACATAGCATGTTTATCGAAACAAAGCATGTTACCATATTTGGATTTAGTTTCTATTATAAAATAATTTATTTTTTCTTTTAAGAAACATTTAAAAAACCGGAGGTCATGAATACACAACAAAAGCGAGTTGGAGAGTTGTTAGTGAAACGCAATGTTTTTCTCACGGGACCTGCAGGCACCGGAAAAACATACACGGTTAAAGAAATTGAAAAAGAATTTAAACAAAATAAGAAACAAGTGTACATCACCGCAACAACAGGAATCGCTTCAAGAAACTATGAAAACGGTATGACTTTACATTCATTTGCCGGTTTGCCAACAACTAACACAGACATTAAAATTATTCTCAATAAGTTATCCCCCATTGTTTTAGACCGTTTAAAAAGTGTAGATTTACTTATTATCGACGAAGTCAGTATGCTCAAAGGAGAAACTTTAAAATTGTACACTTATTATTGCAACACGCCAAATCAAGTCAAGATTTATTTGGAGGGGTGAGAATACTTCTTGCGGGTGATTTCTTTCAATTGCCTCTTATTTTTAAAAATGAACAAATGAAACTTTTGTTTGAACATCCATTTTGGAAGAGCGCTCAATTTGTTACCGTGCAATTAACAGAAAACTATAGACAACAAAACGATAACGAATTTCAGCAGTGTTTAACAGATATACGCGAGGGAGATATTTCAAGAAAAACGCTTAATTATTTGGAAAGTAGAGCGCAAGAAGAAGACACACTCAAAAACAATTATTTACGTGTATTTTTTACAAACAAAGAAACAGAAGGTTATAATTTTAAAAGAATCAAAGAAATTAATCACCCACCCGTTTATCTTACTCCACAAATAAAAACTTTTAATAAATATGAATTACCACCCGACTGGCCATTTCAAATTCCCGCTTATGCCACCTTAAAAATTGGCGCAAGAGTTATGATTTCAAAAAATTTACCCGATAAAGATTTAGTCAACGGACATATTGTTAAAATAAGAGAAATCAGCGCAGATAATAAAATTATAATTGTCAGTTTTCAAAAACGCATTATAGAATTGTCGCCCACCACTGAAATTATTTTCGATAACAAACAACAAAAGTTAGCTGAATGTGTTGGTTTCCCGTTAATACTCGCTTACGGTTTAACTGTTCATAGAGTTCAAGGATTAACACTAAAACACGTTGTTATTTACATAAACAGTTTACAATTTACTCCGCATTTATTTTACGTAGCCTTATCTCGAGTAACCGAAGGAAAAAATTTATTTTTAATAACAAAAAAATTACTTTTGAAACAATTTATAAACGAAATACGCATTATTAAATCAGTTTATCATTTTTATACTAACAATGATAATTTAATTGATATGAACCACGACAAAGAATTTGAAACAAAATTATTTTCAATTTAAAAAAAAATTATTTCTAATTTATTTAAACGTACATAACAGGGACGACATTGCTTTAATAATTTTTCCGTAACATTTTCATTCTCTATTTCAATTTGAATATCAGTAATGTTACTGCTATTTTCGTCAGTAAAATCAGTTTCACTCTCACAAGTTTCACTATCACAATTTTCCACGTTTTCGCTGATGTTACTGCTAATTTCATAGGTAATGTCGCTACGAGATTCAGATCCTATATAAAACAAATGTTTATGTTTAATAATAATATAAAAAATCATATAATAAATTATTATAAAAAACTGAAAAAATATAATACCATTATACGAGATAAAATATTCCATTACTTGATTAAATAAATCTTGATGTGTTTGTAATATATTTAAATAACTTGTGTTACTCATTATTAAATTAACTATTCTATCGATAAAAATACGACAATCGTATCTATCTAAATATAAACAAGGACAAGTTAAACATCTTCTTCTTAACATCTCTTGAAAAACATTTACCATCTCTCTCACCATCACTTCGCATAATATTCTTCTATTAAATTCGTCGACATATTCCATTTTTTAAGTTTTTTTTTTTATAATAAAAACTTGACAGCTAAAATCTTTTTATTAAATTTATAAAATAATTTATTAAGCAAAACTTTATATAATTTTTTCTTTTAATACACTTAACAAACATCGAAACTGATTAATTTAAAGTTGTACTTACATCAAAAAATACCGCTTGACACAAACAACGCGTGTTCAAACATCGAAACTAAAAGTTTTTTAAATTATTTGCTTATACACATACATCACATAAAACCGACAATATTATTATAATATTTGATGTTTGCCGCTTTTACATAAATTATTTGCTTTTTAACAAATCTTGTTTTTTTGAGATTTCATATAAAATAAGAATGAATATCGAAATATAAATCGTCATGAGAACTTAAAGAATTAAATTAGCAAAATATGAGTTCAGAAATTTTATATTATTATTTTTGTTGGGATGACCCAATACGAATACTAGAAATTTTAAACTTTTTTAATGATGTAGACGTTTTTTTTAAACAAGGCGTTTATTTTGAATTTGCTCTATCAAAAAATTATGTAAAGATAATTGAAGCATTAATAACTTATTTTGAAAATAAACAATTTCCACAAAAAAATGAAGTTTATGAAAGAAAAAAGGAAGAGCTTTCAAAGAT
Organism: Hydra vulgaris; assembly: GCF_038396675.1. Lineage (NCBI taxonomy): Eukaryota > Metazoa > Cnidaria > Hydrozoa > Anthoathecata > Hydridae > Hydra > Hydra vulgaris. The sequence continues at coordinate 36,042,507 of NC_088926.1, forward strand.
TTTAAAAGATTTTGCAAGCGATATGGAACTTACACCAAAAATGAAACAAACATTATCCCAATATATAAAATTTGATAATAACAGTGCAAATTGTTTTTTTTAGAATAAATTTATTTTTTAGAAAAAATAATATATAATAAAATAATAATATAACAAATTTATTTTTTAGAATAAATAATATAAATATGTCCGCAATGATGGAAGAAAATTTCAAAGTACTAATTGATTACATGAACAAGAAAAACACGATATGGACGATAATTATAAATCAATAATAAACATGTTAAACAATATGATATTTCAAGCCAAATGGAAGACAAGAAAATATTCCAAAAAAAGAAAACCACGCGAAATATATGAAAAATATATTAACGATATTGAACTTGAATGTAAATATTGCACCAAAGATTTATATGAAATGTATAATTGTAATAAAGACTGCAATTGTTGTATCGCTACTAGAAATATTGTATCTTATATTATCAAACTAAACGAAGCAATTTTTTAAATTATATTCATGTGTGTTTTTTTTATTTTTATTTAATAATATTTTTTAATGTAATTATATTATGATAAAAAATTTCTTATAATATTGTTTGCTATAATTTTTTTTTTCAATTTTTTTTTATATCCTAGATTTTTTCTAAATATTACATAATGTCATTAATGAACATAAAAGCGTTGCAAGATGACCAAACAAAGATACTCGTTCAACTGACTTTGCTAAATTTAGAAAAGAAACATCTATTAAAAAAATTAAATTTAATCGATCGTCATATCAAACACAACCAAGAAGCAACGAATAACGAACAAGAAAAAAATACAGCAAAAAAACGTAAAATCAAAATCAAAAAAAGACGAATAATCTTTCTTTCTTTATTACCTTACTTATTGTATTTAATAATTTTTTTACATTATATTTTCATCAATCTTATATATTGTATTTATATATCAGAATCCCAATCTGAATCCCCATCAGAATCCAAATCAGAATCCCAATCAGAATCCCAATCAGAATCCCAATCAGAATCCCGAATCCCAATCAGAATCCCAATGAGGGGGACTTTTACATAACTGAAATAAAATTATATAAGAAACCAATCTCTCTTTTTTTTGATTATTTTTCTTTTTTTCAATAACATAGCTATCATCAGTTCTACACCTCTATCAATTATAATAATAAAAAAGGATTTGATATTAATAAGCGAATGATTTATTGCATATGACTATTGGGCCATGGATATGCAGGCATAAAAAAGTTTTTGCACTTTTATGAATTTACCTAAGCCTATGACCAAAAACAACTTTGAAAAACTACTGAAAATAATTGCAACAGCTGTTAAAACTGTAGCAAACAATGATAAATGCTGCAAATAAATTGCACAAACGAGGATATTCATCGCTGAATGGAGTCTTTTCTGTTATCTCTACTGTTAGTGGCAAAGTGTTAGATGTTGAAGTCATGTCTAGATATCGTAAAGGTTGTAGTATTAATCAAGACCTTAAAAAGTCTAATCTAAATGCTTATGCACAATGGAGAAATTCTCATCTTTGTAAGTATAATTACCAAGGTTCTGCTGGTGGTATGGAGCCAGAAGGAGCAAAACGTGTTTTTCAGCGTTCTATTGATAATCGCCAGTTAAGATATATTTAATATTTAGGTGATGGAGACAGTAAAAGTTACGTGAATGTGAAAAATACATACCATGATATAAAAGTTGAAAATCTGGATTGCGTTGGACATTATCAAAAGAGAGTTGGAACACGGCTGCGGAATTTAAAGAAAAAAGAAAAAGGCCTTGGTGGTAAAGGGCGTCTTACAGATGCGACAATTGATCGCTTACAAAATTTTGTTTGAGTTGCAATCAGATAAAATGTAGGTAACCTAAAAGAAATGAAGGCAGGAGTGATAGCATCGTTATTTCATCACTATTTTGTTTGTACCTGGTGGACTTTGAAAGTTTGGATTATTATTTTTACCTATTTTATGAATAAAATATTACTGTATTTAAAGTTCTTACTTCAATCGAGTTTTTCTCAGAGTTGCAATTTGTGGACGCCGGCCAATATATTTGGAGAACGGTATGATATTTTTTATGAAATTTTCATAAAGTGTTGTCCATATTATACTCTATGATATGAATGGAATGGATTTTATTTAAATTTGAAAAAAAAAAGTTTTGGGTCAATAAAATGATAAAAAATTTGACCTTAAACTTCCGTCGTCCTGTTGAGGTGGTGAAAAAAAGTTATGAAAAATCTGTTCCACTCATATCATAGACCTGCCTTATAACAACACTATGGTTCAGTATGGAAAGGTGGAAATGACTTAATTTCTTTGTATTTTGGCCGGCGCAAAGTCATTTTTTGGTCATTTTAGGGGTATTTTGTGGTTACCATGGCAACAATATGAACTTTCAAAAATAAAGTTAGTCCATTATTCTTAAATTAATATAAGCATGTTACCAATAATCATTTTTTGTAAAAATGCTTAGATTTAAAATCAGAGGGGGTACCCCCTTAAAGCTATAAAAAATGTAATAGAAATTGTTGGATGTTCTTGTCGTGAAATGAAAATGTCAACGATTAAAGATGTAGAAAGAAAGGGTGGTTTTGGTTCCACTGGAAAATAAGTTTTTGTAATATTTTTTTTATATTGTATAAATTTTTTTTTAAATTAGTAAAAAGTTATGGCTGATAGAACTACAGAAAATAGTAGACCTTCATTTACCATTTATACTGACAATCCGAGTTTTTTATTCAATGGGTTTGTTTAATGATAAAATAATGAATTTAGATTTTCGAGTATCCATTTTAGAAGAAATGCACAATAATAATGGACATGGCAGTAAGATATGGATTTTTGAAAATTTTAAGGAGCAATTAAAAAATGAAAGCAAAGCTTATTATAGCGTCCATTTTATTACAAAAATTATCAATTTTTAGTGAAATGAATATCAATATGAAATGTGATAACCATAAGGAAGAAGAAGTTGATTTGTATATTATAATGAGATCATCACCTTAGGATGCTATATTAAAATGGCCTTTTATAAATCACGTCATTACATTTAAACTATGTGGACCTAATGGCAAACAAATGAAAAAGAAATTTATTAGTGAGAATAATGTGTCTTTTCAACGTCCTGCAAAAAATGAAGAAAATGTTGGTTATGGATATTGTAACTTTATAAAAAAAGCAGACATTAATGATTATTTAATTGAAAATAATTTATATATCTAATGTAAAATTAAGTAATTTTTTTAAAAATGTTTTTGTTATATTTGTATTTTTTTTGAAAATTAATTAAAAAAATGAATTCATGGTATGATATCATACGAGCTTGGGATGCTGTTTTAGAACATGATCAAGAACAATATCGACGTTTAACAGGAATTATGGATTATGTTGAAAACTTTCAAACAAATTCAATTAATAATGTGCTTGAAAATTTGTATACTATGAAGAACTTTCTTAAGTAATTATCTATTGTCTTTATCTCAGTTTCTTTAAACTTGTATTTTTTCTTAAAGCAGCAACGAAGACAGAATAAAGTTTGTTTGTTTTTTTCATATATTGTGATAAATGTTTTGAATTTATTTTATTTAGAATTTTTTTAAATAATTTTTTTTAGATTACATAATAAAAAAAATGAAACTAACAGAAAATGATTTAGATTTTTTAACCAAAAGCATATACAAATTCAATCAAAATCATCCACAGACTTTTAAAAAAATTAGACTGCACGCATTTACTTCAAGACAAAGTTTATGTCAATCTTGTAGATAACTTTTTTTGAATAATGACTGGGATGGTTTTTCTAATGAAGAAGTTAAAAGAATACTTTTTATATTGATTTTGATGGTGTTTCAATATATTAAAATACATTATCATGTTTTTTTAAATTTGAATTTTGAAAGTTTTTATTATTTTTTAAAAAATTTATTTAAAAAAGATTTATTAAATCATGTGAAAGAAAAATGTCTAGAAATTGAAAATTGTAATCATTATTTAAACGAATGTGAAGATTTCAATGAATTTAAATATTCTGAAGTTTATAAACGAAGTTGTTCATTTATATATTGTGAAAAATGTTTTAATTAAGTTTATTACATGTAATTTTTTTTTATATGAATAAAATCAGAGAAAATGATAATAAAAAATTGCTCAACTTGTTAACTAATCAAAAAAAAATTTGACAGAAGATGAAATGTTGGCTGTAAAGTTTTTGTTGTTGGTTCATGAACAAGACGATGGTTTATGGACTTCTAAACTGGAAAAAATTGTTGAACAGAACATTATTTTTATGTTTTTTGTAAAATATGCTATTTTGTATTTATATTCAAAATAAAAATTTCTTTTTCAGCAAAATAATAAAAAATGTTATCTTTGCAACAACAAAAAGCACTTCAATGGCTTGATGAAGGAATGAATTTTTTTATTACTGGAGGTGCTGGTTGTGGAAAAAGTTAGATGGTCAAAGAAATTGCTCAAAGTATACAAATTTATAAAACAATACATATTACTGCGAGTACAGGAAAAGCAGCTCATTTGTTAAATGGTGTCACTATACATGCTTTTGCTGGTATAGAAACTGGTGTTAAAAGTTTAGATTATTATAAACAACATATGCATCCAGACATTAAAAAAATGTGGTTGGAAACTGATGTTTTAATTATTGATGAAATTTCCATGATTAATGCTCAAACATTTCATTTATTACATTTAATTGCTTGTGAAATAAAACAATGTTATGATGAATTATTTGGTGGTACACAAGTTATTGCTTGTGGTGATTTTTTTCAATTACCACTTGTCACAGGAGAATTTGTTTTTAAATCTAAAATATGGCAACAATACATGACGAAAGTTTTGGTTTTAACTTAATGCTTTAGACAAAAAGAAGATGCACAATTTTTGGAGCTTTAAATAAAATACGTTTTGGTGAAGTTTCAGACCAAACTATTGATTATTTTATGGCGCATTGTTTTGAAAAAGACGAAAATTTAAACACTAAATATACAAGATTATTTTTTTAGAAATATGGAAGTCGATGTTTATAATAATAAAAATAAAATGGAGACTATAAAACAAGAAGGGCATTGGTTTTATGCTAAAAATGCTTTTATGTTATTAAAAATCAAAACATTCAATGTTCGTTTCAAATTCCAGCAGCTGTTTAACTTAAAGTAGGTGCTTTTGTTATGCTTGTGAGAAATATCAATGTGGAGGAAGGTTTGTGCAATGGTACTATTGGTACAGTCATTTAATAGAAAATAATGCAGTTTGTGGTAATATGAATAAAAAAGTCTAAATTGAATGTGTCAAAGAAAATTTTTAGATTGCTCTCATGCTGTTGTAGGCTCAAGATTTGGTTTACCTTTAAAATTAGCTTTTTCTTTTACTGTTCATAAATCTCAAGGAAGTACTATGAATAAAGCCGTTGTTCAATTTAATTCAAAGGCTTTTATTAATAGTCTTTATTATGTTTCTTTATCACGAGTTTGTAATATTAATGATATTTTTATAATTATTATTAATAAATTAGAATTACGAAAAATATTTAAAAGTATTACTGTTGATTCTGATGTTTTGGAATTTTATAAAAAATACATATAATTTTTTTTTTAGATAAAAAATGAAATTTGAATATCAAACTGAGGAAACTAAATTTAGTAATAACAGTATATACCCTGAACATTTTTTTTACATCAAAGATGATTATAAAGATGAAGATGTTGTGAAAGAATCACATCTTTATTCTGTAACTCAAAGTCCTGATGAAATTGTTTATCACGTAAAACAAAAAACAATGGAAGGGTTTGAAACACAAATGAAAAACAGTATTCATTTCGCTTACTTGTTTCAAAATTTCTTAATTGGTTATAATATTGTTACTTTGTGTTGCAAATCTATTGAAAATGGATATTGTAAAATAATGAAACGTTGTTACAATTCACCTGTTTATTTTATAAAACCTTTAGAAGGACCGACTAATTTACGTTTTATTCAAGATGCCAATGTACGAGCTTTTTTTAATGTTTTAGAAAATGATAGCGGATGGAGGTTGATACGATTATGTAATTTTAAAATTAAAACTCTATCCAATTTAACAGAAAGATCAATGATGAAATTACGAGATTTTGAATTGTCAGGTTTTAAAAAAAATGATCATGACAGATGAAGAAATTGAAAAAAAGAAAAAACAAAGCATTTTACGAAAAGAATAAAAAAATACTTTTGTTAAAAAAACAACAAAAGAAGACCGAAGAAAACAAAGCAGTTAAACAAATTCAAAAAAAGAAAAAACGCAACAAAACATATTACGAAAAAAATAGAAAAATACTTTTGTTAAAAGAACAACAAAAGAGTGAAAACAAATCATATTACGAAAAAAATAAAAATCAATTTCATATAAAAATCAACAAAAAAGGAGCAAAGAAATTGATGTAGACGAATGGTTTGGTGAATGGTATAGACCTCATTCTATAACACAATGGCAAAATTCGCTAAAAGGACAATCTTATACTCAACTCTCTTATCAACAAAAAAGAAAAATGTTTATAGATTATAGTATTTTGTTTTAACCAGGATTATGTTTTTATTCTGCTTTTCTAATCTCTTTGTTGATTCGCCAATAGAATGTGTACACACCATTAAAGAATGGAATAAAAAAGTGTTGGAAAAAAATGCGAGCGATTTATATTCAGAAGAAATATTTTACAACTCCTTTTTGAAGATCAAGATGAGCAAAATATTCTGGCTTGGAAAAACGTTTTACAAAATTTAAAAGAAAAATCTAAAAATAAGTCGTTTCAAACTTTGATTGATTTGTGTCACTGTTTTGCTTTTGAAAATACTTTTGATCGTATTAACATTAAAATTTTTGCCGTTAACAAAAGTAATAGCAAAATTCGTTTGTTGCATTCTAAAATAAAATCACAATATAAAAGTAGTCTTACAGAATTATTAAAAGTGGTCTACGAAAGTGCAAACATTACCAAAGACGATCAAGATTCTCAAAGAGTTTTTATTCACGACAAGGAAAGAAATAAAGCCAATCAACGGAGAAAAACAAACAACACTATAAAAATTTGTATTTTTCAAAAAAACAATTCTTTTCATGCTATAAGCATGTTTAATGAAAAATTTTCTACTGTACATTTTTCTTCTAACAAGTCACGTGTTCTTTTTCAATATTCAGAATGTGGACAAAAATTTACTACAGAGACACACGAATGTGAAGGTTATTATAAACCGGACAATTTTACATACAGGGATTGCATTAGTCACTATCGTCCGCAAAATTCATTCATGTGTACTAGTAGAAACTTGTTTCCTTTTTTAATGACATTTGATTGTCAAACGAGTATTAAGAATTCTCAAGAAAATGCCACTTCCAAAGTCAATCCTTTATCTGAGTTGAGTTATCATTGTCATTCCATCGTGATTCAATGCATGCATGAAACATTACCAAGAGAATGTTTTGGCTTGGATGAACAAGGTCACTCAATGGATTTTTTATTATGAAAATACTATTGAAAATTTTGAAAGAAATCCTTTAACCTGTCTACCTGCCTATTTTCAACCAGGAGTTTCTTACTTCACAAAACACACAGACGTATATTGTGGGAGAAGTTAAATTCGACTCGTGAAAATAGTGTAAAATTAAAAATGGAATTACGAGTTTACGATTTAATAGCTATACTTTGCAGTTTGCAATTTAATAGCAGATACTTTGGTTCGGTTTGCATATGAAATATGTTTACCGCGTTTTCAAAATTTAAATATATCATGAAGATATGGCAAGAAGAAAATCCTTTATGTTGTATTTGTAGGTACCCTGCAGATAAAATACGACAATCTGATGTTTATAAAAATAAATTTTTTCGCATGACTCCTCAAGAAATAGAAAGATTCAATCATAATGAATTTCGTATTTACAACGACAAATGAATTCAAGTTGTTAACATCATGTTTCAAAGAGTAGGACGTTTAGAATTGTTCATGATACCTTGTCACGTTCAAAATTATTTAATCAACAACAATGCTGAAAAATTAAAACAATATTTATTTCAAGTATCAAGTTTGTTTTACATTTGTTGTAGATGGTGGGAAAAATTTGAATACTTACCTGCTACTAACGGTTTGTTGAGTGATTATGTGAGAATAACCAGTGGAGAACCTGTAGATTATATGAAACAATTGGCTTCCCTTATCATGACTGATCATCAACTCGAAAACTACTTTGATCAAGAAGATATGGAGTTGTTAGAAGATCCCTACTTTTTAATCAAAATCTTTCGCAAATGTATCAACGAATTAGGCGGTCAAAATACAGATAACCTCAATTTTTTGTTTCTTACGAGAAAATTCAAGCAACCCGTCTACGAATTATGGTATAATTGCGTGTTGGTTGCTTTTAATAATCAATATGAAAAAAAATTTAGTTTATCCGATTTTATTCAAGATAAAAAAAATTCAATCAAGAGAAAAAGTTTTAAATAAATCAAATCAAAAGAAAAAGTTTTAAATAAATGCAATTTTTTTCTCAACGCTTTTGAAGATTATCTAGTTATTGATCACGATCATTTTTCAGGACAAGTTTATGGATTAGCTCAAATGGATTATTGCAACAAAAATTTAGGCAGATATAGTCAACATTTGTCTTGTCATTTTTTTGCTCACAACGCTTCTTTTGATAACCGTATTATGATTGTAGAAGGTTGAAAAATATTTTTGTATATTCCGTTATACGGTTATTTGAATCTGAAACAACACCTTTTAACGCTTTTATAAAATATAGCAACATGGAAGATGTTTTTGTTATATCTTAAAATGTGAGCAAAGTCAATGTTATCTACATTGGTAAACATATTAAAATTGTGGACAGCTTGAAAATTTTAAACTGTTCTTTAGAACAAGCCAGTTGTATGTTATCTCAAAAAGCTCAAAATAAAATTGTCATAACCATAATACATTATTTACGAGCTTTTCATCCTGAAATTAATCATTTAACCGACAATCGAGAGTTTAAAAACTGTTTTATTGAAAAATCATTATTTCCTTACTCGCAAATAACAGATCAACTATTAAACATTGAATATAAAACATTACCTTCTATTGAATTATTTGCTCAAAACGATTTAATGAATTCTAAAAACACACAAGAAAAAATTAAAAAAATCAAAGAAGCTTATAAAGGTGTTCAAAAATTGTGGAACTTTTTAAATTTAAAAACTTTAAAATCCTTATTGCATATTTATACTGTGCTCTACACGTTAGTATTAGGTTCTGTTATGATTGACTTTGACGAAAGAACATTTGAATTTACAAAATTTCATATTCTTAATCATGTTAGTATTTTTAGCTATACAAGTAAATTAAATTCTGCCATCAGTTTAATTCCTGTTCAATTTCCTCCGACCGACGAACATCAAAAAATGATTGAAAAGAGTATTCGAGGTGGCATGTCAATCAACGGTACACAAAAATTCGCCATTGATACAGATTACTTTGAACATAAAATAAAAGAACTCAAATTAAACAGTGTATTAAGAGGTTGTTTAATTTTTATGGACGAAAATGGTCAATATGGAGGAGCTCAATTAAAACCTTTACCTTTTCACATGAAATATTCTTTTGATTTGGAATGTATTACTTTAGACGATGTGATTCGAAAATATCATCGCGTTAATTTAAACGGTTTCTCAACTAGTGCTTTAGTTCATTGTCAAATTACTATGAAACCAGAGTATCAAGATCAAGTAGGAGGTTTTTCGCCCATGGTAGAAAAAGAAATTATATCCTTACAAGATTATTCTCCAACTGAAATTGTATCTAAACGTTATCTCAAAAACAATGGAACCTATGGTATAGAAAAAGATAAAACTATTAAATTGGTCATGAAATTAAGTTCGCATAAAACTTGTGAATTTTCAGACACTTTAATATGGTTGACTACATGCTGTGGATGTGTTGTTGAAAAAATTTACAAGGTACTCCCTTTATGGCGTTATCCTTTAGCTCAAAAAATGGTAAAAAGAAATATAGAAAAAAGAAAAGAAGCCATTAAAAAGGGTTTTAAGGTAGTCGATGCTTCTTGCAAATTGCAAATTAACGGACATTACGGAACATTAAGTCAACAAATTGCGCAAAAACTAAATACTTCTTTTATCAATCACGAAGAAAAAGCATTTAAAAACATCATTGAAAATTTTCAAAACATTCGCCATGTTTTAATTCGATCAAACGAATGAAAATATTAAATTGTTACTCCCTTTTCATTTTCAAAATATATTATATGACGGACCCATGTTTATTGGTGTTGAACCTGAAAGATATAAATTGGACGTTTTTGAAAAAAAAGTATGTTTAGATTATTACGACATTGTGGATTTTAATTATGACGATTATTTTAAAGGAAATCTTTTCAATTTGATAAGCAATGCCATAACCAAAAGTATTTTATTTCACGATGAAAACAATTATGAAATGAAAGACGTGTTAGAACTTTTAAAAACAAAAAATCATAAAAATGCTCTCATTTTAACAACCCGCGAAAAATGCAAACTCATTAATAAATCTTTACGTATTGTGGCTTCACAAATTTTATCTTATGCTAAACTCAACGTAGGACGTTTTAGTTGGGATTCGGGACAAGTATCAAAAAATCATGGAGCTGTAAAACATTTGGTAGTAACAGATACTGATTCTGGTTGTTGTTTCATTACGCAAAAGAAAAAAAATGCTTTCTTCAACGTTTCGCGAAAAAGTAGAAGAATGGATTTATTTTTCAAAATTTGGCAATCGTTGGATGGATTATTCCAATTATAAAAAAACTCACCTTTTTTATTCCACTCTTTACGCCAAAGAAACGGATCATTTTCAAAACGAAATACCTTCTCCTTATTACATAGCTCAAGCTTTTGCTATGGGACCTAAATGTTTTAGTGTTCACTGCGTCAACGGAGACGAAGAAAAAGTAAACTATTATAAAAATAGAGCTAAAGGAGTACCTAATTCTAAACTTTTATTTTCAAATTATATTAACGGCTTTGATACCTTTGCTGCAAAAAGATTGTGTAGACCACTTCCTTTTCCAGTGGTAAAAGAAAATCAACCTATCGAACAAAATAGAATGAGCGTCAATTACAAACAAGTTAAAATACAAACGCACACTATTGATTTTTTAAAAATATTTACACAAAAAAATTATGTTTTTGATGACGGAGTCATGACTGAAATTCAAGATCATTATCTTTTGGAAGCCAATTTAAAAGTTTTACCTGATATGGAAAAATTTTGTAGCGATGAACACATTCAAAATTTACTTCAAATTGAAAAAAATATTATAAAAGAATCAGAGCGTTATCATACAATGGCAATGTTTAATCCAAAAGTTTTGATATCTTTATTATACGATAATAAAAAGAATATAAATTTGTAAAAATTTTTTTGTAAATAAAAAAAATGGAGTTTTGTTTTTTTGATCAAAAATTAACAACCCTTCAACTCGAAAACAAGTTAAAAGAAGTTGGCTTAAAAAATTTTTATTTAGTAGAAAATACAGAAAACGAAGTTCAATATTATCGCGATAAAAAAGGATTTTTTACTTCTCGTATAATTCTAATCACTCTAAACAGACGCGAGTTAATCCCTAAAGCATTTTTAAGTGTTTTACAGAATGTTTACTTGAATATTTGAGTTTTGTATGTCATCTAGGCTGTTATGAAAAAGATTGTGAGCATTGTGAAGATTTTAATAGAATACATCATAATTGTTCTTGTCTTGTAGAGAAAAAAAACGAATCATAACTTAATAGAGGACACTATATTACTAACAGAATTAGCAAGACGATTGGCGAACAATTGGAAACCTTGTGGAAGATATTTAAAAGTGCACAAAAATCAACTCAATTTTATTGACGGCGATTATAAATATAATTATCCCTGACCTAACCCTAACTCTGACGATTATAAATATCGAAGAAAAAAGTTTTCAAATGTCAAAAATATGGAATCGTAACGGGACAAAAGAACAATTACTTTACAAATTGGATAACATACCAAGAATGGACAATAAAAAAATTATTTTAGACCGTCTTTTGTAAATTTTTTTTTGTAAAAAAAATATAAATTAAAAAATTGTTTTTTTATTTTATTAATAATATAAAAAATGGAAGAAAAAGAAGAAAAACCTCTTGAACAAAAACTCGAAACTGTAGAACAACCTGCAGAGAGACCGTTAGAAAAAAAAGATGGTAGATCTATAACCAAAATATTAAACGAAAAAGGTTTTCATGATTTTTATTTAAAAGGAACATCAAAAGAAACTGAACTCAAAGACGAAGAAAGCAATTCACAAGTTAAACTTAATATTTTTAAACCTACTCAAAATGTATATCCTAAAAATACAATTATTACAGGACCTACAAACAGCGGAAAATCGACTATGGCCAGAGAATTAATACATTGTGGAAAATTTCCTGATGCAGAAATGTTATTTGTGATACAAATGAGAGAACCTAATGAATCTCAACACGAAACATGGAAAAATATTATTGAATCTTCTAAAAATAATTTAGAAGCTTATCATATTATAACAGTTAACAGTCCAGAAAATTTAGATTCAGTAATACAGAGAGCCATTGATTTTTCGAAAGATAAATACGGTATTCAAAATAGCGATTATCGACTATTAAAAACAATACTTTTATTCGATGCTTTTAGTGCTTTTTGCTTAAAAAGTCAACAATATACTAGCGCATGTTCTAGCGGTTTTCATCACGGAGTAGGTACCATAACCATATTTCATTCAGTACCTTCTAAAGCCAGTCATTGTTGGAACAATTTAGTGTCTCATTACAAATGTATTATTTCTTTTGATAACAACAGCGAGATTGAAAAAATATTTAAAAATGATTTTCCTTCTACTGGCAAAATGCATCATCACGTTATAAGCGATTTGTTAAATAAAGAAACTTCTAATCAACACGGACATTTGGCTTTATTTAAAAGAAACTCTTCGGTAGCACGCTTGTGAACGCAGATTACGAGTAAAGAACAAAAAGTATTTATTCCAGTAGACGCTCAAGGCAAATTGGACTTTGATTATAAAGACATGAGCGTTAACAAAAAAATTGTTAGTTTTCGATCCTTTCCCTATGTCAAGGCTCCCCAATTAAAAAATCATTATTATCTCAAATCTCATCACAACAACTATAATCAAGAGAAGGGGAATAACCCAACGAGGAAGATAAAAACGATATAAATAAGGAAAAAGAAAATCCGATAAAAAAAAGAAAACGGAGTGAAAGCGAAAGAGCAAAACAACTACTCGAAGAAATTAAAAGACAAAAACGATATGGATTGTGCGAATCTTCAGACGGTGGACTCAGTTCTGATTCTGAATGATAGGGAAAGCAAAGAATTTTTACGAATTTTGCAAAACGATTACAAATTATGCAATCCTTCAAATAAAGCGAGTAAACGTCAAGCCATGAGACAAAAGTTGGCTGTTCGAGGACAAATTTTTATCCCCAGAATGAATAGAAGAAAAGACATCGATGAAAACGAAATTAAAATATGGATGAAAGAAATTTTGGCATGTTTTAATGCTGTAAAAATGTTAAAATGCGAACTTTTATCAGATCACGAAAGACATCAAATAAAAAACGCTTTTCAAGAATACGTTTGTATAGAAATTAAACTCTTTGTCAAAGAAAATTTATATCCATATCCAAAATTTAACGAAAACGTAAAAGTCATCATGAAAAAAAAAAAAATGAAAGATTTAATTCAAGCTATATCAGACTTTGTTTATAACAATTACGACGTTTTAAAAGAATATTTCAACTCTACTCGTTTTAAACTTTATCACGAAATTATAAATTATTATGCTAATAAATTAATCTCATTCGACACTATACAACCTACAAAAACTGTAATCGATTTATTAAGACAGCAGTTTGACGTTGATTATTGTCAAAAAGAATTGTATTTTCAAAATAATTTGTATTTTTATGAATCATGAATAGATGTAGACCTTATCACGAGTCTCCTTTATTAACTTTACGTAAAGTATTAGCCAAAAATGCCTACAACATAGATGTTTTTAATAAAAAATTATTACAAATGGATGAACAAGAAAACACAGAAGTTAACCTAGAATCTGAAGAAACCAACAGATCGGATTTGTCTCAGCTTATCCTAAGATATGATTTACCCTCTTCTCTTAATTATGCAGATCCCATCAATATCGAAAATCAAATCGCTGGTGAAGTAAGCTTTTAACAAAATTTAAATGCTTTGCTACCTTTAGATACTATGCTGAACAGCGATCTGGCTACAAGTTTAATAAGCGACCAAGAAAAATGGAAAACATATCTCAACGTGGGAGGAGATGCTTATGCTTTTAAAACTATTTTAAATTTGAATAAGCAAAGCGAATTCAATGATCAAATTAATCAAAGAAACATAAGCGAATCTTTAAGAATGATGAGAAATTTAAAAAGATTTCCTATTCAAGACAGCTCTCTTACTACTACGCCTCCTTCCTCTATTCAATCTACATTAAACACTTTACCGCGTACTACTACTTTAAATACTACTCCATCGACTCATAAAAAAATTTATGATTTGACACCTCTTAATAAATTTTTAATTTTTCACGAAATAGTCGATTCGAGCGAAATTCTAGAACAGCTTTATAGAAACGAATCTGTAAAAAAAATTCCCAACTTACCTAAACATCTCGTCGACATGTGTAAAAATCAAGTCAATTATTGGTTTGGATCTCATCAAATTTCTTTACGCGTTTACAAACCGAGAAACGAAAAAGCCACTCTGAACAATTTAAAAATTTATATTTTATATCAAGCCAATGTCGTAGATGTAGAAGAATCCATAGCTAGTATTTTTAACAACGTCACCAACTTTGCTTTTGAAAAAATAAATAATCCAATACAATATTCTTTTTATGCCAACGAATTTTTAACTTTACTAACCTCTTCCCACTCTGTAGCTAGCATGAGAATAGCAGCCGATTATTATCAAATAAGACATCTTACTTTTGCCAAATTATGGAGTTTAATTGAAAAATACAACCTACCCTTCCGAAACGAAACTAAATTAACATCCGAAGGTGTATATGCTGGCGCTCTAGCTTGAGATCCTTACACTGTTATGACTTCTAGTTTTATAGGAAGCGAATCCATAACCGATAAAAGTTTTGGTGGAAAGAGAGCTTTTGAAATATTATCAGAAACAAAAGACATTATTCTACAAAGATGTATACAAAAATGGCGAAATGTTTCGAGGTTTCGAATTTGAAATTTTGAGAGAATGCATTCAAGTGAACAATTATTTACTACCTAATAAAGATATTTATGTTCGAATGTTAAATAACTATGACGAAAACGCATTAGCTAACAGACCAATCGGAGAAAACATGCTCTATTTAACATTTAAAACTTTTTATCAATCCTGTACCTTTTTTACTTTTTAGAGATGTAACAGATGTAGTCCTATTAAAAGAAGATGTAGAACAAACTTGTGCTAAAGGAGGAGCGTTGCGATTATTGCAACATATTAAATCCAATTCAAATCAATTTTACAGCACAGAAAATACAATCAAAGAAAAAAGTTTACTCGAAATGATAATGGGTACAATGTATAATTCTCAACTTGGTCGTTTAAATTCACTTTTAATATCTTATGTTATGTATCTAATGTTTTGAAATGGATTCTAATATTATTGAAAATTTTTCCAACGCTTTACAACTACTTACCAATTTTAAAAAGAAAAATTTATTCATTCATCCGTTAACAAGGTGTTCCTTATTAGAAATTCCTACACCCAAAAAAGAACCACGAACACGAGCATCCGATCCCTATTTAGCACCAATAGAAACTAAAAAAGAAGAAGAACCTACTGAAACAACTAAAGCCGAACTTAGTGAAACACCCGAAAGTGCTCCCGAATTATTAGGTGCTACTGCTTTACCTGTAACAACTACAGTTGAACCAACAAGTGCTAGTGTTAGTACTGAAACTCCAATGTTAACTAGAAGTGGTCGTATAGGATTAAGAGCAAAAAAAGTACCTACTAGATCGTCATCCACAAATCCAGAAGAAAAAAAAAAAAAAGCTCCAACAACAAAATATTCCTACTATTAAAATGGATAATATCTTGAGAGACGCTATTGACAACCTTGTAGAAGATCAACTGACCAAAATATCGAGTCATTTGCTTGCCTTAACAGACGCACCCAAAATTAAAAAAGTTTTGCTTCAATTGGACACTTTAAAAAAAAATCCAACCGATTTAAAATTTTATGATCAATTAAGAGCGCTTTTAGAAAGTTCCTTTTATGCCATATGGAACGGTCTCATAACAGCTTGGTCACACGTCACTCTACTTTTTAAAAAAACAACGGATGTCAACGTTAAAAAACAAGCGCCTAGGAAACCTTATGTTTACGAAACGCATCAATATTCATACGATAGACCTGGACAATATTTTCAAGCTGATTTGGCCGACATGAACAGTTTTAATTTAAATTTTGCTCCTTATCGGCCTGAATTTTGTTTAGTTGTGGTAGATAGAGTATCTAAAAAAGTGTATTTGAGAGTCACCAGTAAAAAAACTGCCGATAAAGTGCTTAGCAGTTTTAAACATATTTTTGAAGACATTAAAAGAGACGATAAAACTTTTATCTACTTGCAAATCGATCAAGGTGGAGAATTTTTTAACAACAAAATGGAAGAACGGTGTTATGAACAAAACATTGCTCATTTTAGTTCTAAAAATTATGGGAAAGCTTACTTGGCCGAATCGACAATAGGACGTGCATTATAATGTCTTGAATGATTTTAGTTTACCGTTAACTCCCAACGATATCGACAAACCCAAATTTAAAAATAATACCATTCTACATTTAGCGAGTATGGATGTTCCTACTAATTTAACTCGAGTAGATGAAAACCTATCCTTCTTAGAAAACAAATACGGATTAAGAATGGAATCCAAACCTGCTATAAAAAAAACGTTATCAGATATTCAAAGCGAAATGATTAGCAATCCTACAAGACACATAAAATATTTTTATCTTGTTACTAAAAATGTTGTCTTGTACACCAATCATATACCCTTACCAGGTGACACGTTTCCTTGCTATGACATATTAGATATGGAAAACATGAACGCCGATCATTTGAGTTATATGTGGACCTTTAATGTGTCAGGTGGAGGTAAACTCTTTGGCGTTATGTCACCCACCGCCTATCGAGATGATTTTTTTGTTAGAAACTTGGAACTTTATAATTCTAAATTAAATAGAGTTTTATATTTTTAAGACTTTTTCAAGTTATTATAACAAAGATGGTAAAATTTCATCAACAAAATATTTTAATCCAAAATATTTATTTGATCCTTCAATCGAGCTTCGATACAAAACGGCTGTAATCGATTTACCCATGATAAAGTTTAGTTTAGATAGCAACAACAATGTTCAACAAAATTTATTTAACGTTAATACTTCCCCATTTAGTAATAGAATCAATTATAATTTATTATGGTATTATAAAAAAAGAAACAAATACGCAAGAATTCCTTCTTTTTTACAACCTATTCGATCTACCTTAAGCGTGATATCGCCTTTACAAGTAGAGGTTTATCTTATTTCGGTTTTTTTTTCAAATAGAACTAGTGCAAGTGTGTACGTTCTAGAAGATTTTACAAAATTATTACAATTTGATTATATAACTACTAATTCTCTATACGACAACATATACAATTTATCATTAAATACTCACACTAGTAAAAATTATTTAATCTATGCAAAACATCCGCTTTTAACCGCCGCACAAATAGCAGCTATTTCACCCGAAAGACAAACTATTCTAAACGGTACAGAAGAAACCTTTGTTCGACCTTTTATTCATATTATGCTCTCACCCAATTATAAAAATCCGGCTTTAACTGGAACAAATTTAACCGCCGACAATAATATTCTTAGTGTTGATCTAGATGTGTATGTTAATAACTTTTTACCTATTGCAGAAAGCACAAAATCAATAATGAAACACATTGTACCGTGGCAAATTGCTTTCTTTTTATTAAAAATAATAACCGACACCAACATAATACCCTTTGAAGTCAACCTATATAACGTAGAAACTAATCTTAACGATTTCAACACACCTTATAATGTCAACCTTCGTAATCAATCTTTATGGAAAATTTGGAACGATTATGTCGACACTAAAAACCCACATTATCCTGGAGTTTATACCAATGAAAAAATAGTACTACCACGATTTGTAGATATTATCAAAGCTGCTTTTACAACTGCTTTTCCAACTGGATTTGGTACAAAACTTACCTATGTTACAGCAGCTGATTTAGGCGTAGAACCTACAGAATTATTAACAAGTTTTTATCAAATTTATTTTCCTCTCACATCCAAAAGAAAATATTATCTTTATACTTAAAAAAATATACCGTTAGCTTCTTTACCTTTACCTTTTTTTAATGTAGATCAAGTCATATGGCCTGAAAGAGAATTAAAAATGATGGATGTTTTTACCGAAAGTTTAAACATGACAAACAATTTACTCATTCTCAATTTAAATAACTTGACTTTTGATGATCATACTTATGCAGGGTCCGATTTTAACATGTTTAGTAAATATCTTACAAATAAAGAAAAGGGTGTGCCTTCATGCATTCCTGATCCTATAGACGGAACTTTAAATTATTATACTTTTTTTTCTTTACAATCCTTCCAAAGAAAATTATTATCACCCATTAAATTGAGCACATTACTTATGAAAAGTAACGCCTATTTTGAAATCAAAAGTACCTCCTATTCAGAATATGATACCAGTTATACATGGAATAATGTTCCTATTGGTACTCCCAAAATGAAAGGCACTCCCTTTCAAGTATTACCTTCAAACTTACCTGTTGACATTTATAAAATATGGACATCCGAAAGCTCTTTAATCGCTAAATATAGCGCAGAAACTTTTATTGAAGCTTTAATATATTGCGAACAAAGCAAACCTATTTTTTCAAATACCATCAAAGTACCTCTTGTCACTACAACTGGTTTCGAAAGAGCTACTACACCGAGTCAGAAAACATGGTTAAATAGTGTCAAAGGTATATTACAAGGAAATAATCCAACAGAAATAATATTTTATTGCACTTTGCTTAATGGGCAATTCATTTATCAAAAAAAGAGCGATGGTACTATTGTACAAACTTGGACAGACAGTTTACCTTTAAAAAATATCATTTTAAAAATGTATCAACCTGTTGGAAACAATCCTATACCTTATACTTTACTTTTACAAAGAGATCAATACAGTTTAACTCATCAAGGCAATCCTTTTATTATGCAAGTCGATCAAAATATGATCTACGCCATGTCACTAGATTTTAAAATTCAAAAAAAAAGACTAGCTTTTTAAGATGTGCTATCGTTCAAATTAGTAACTTTAATAACACCGTTTCCAATTTTCCTTCAACTACAGACACTTACATTTTTATTAAATGTGATCAAGCTGTGCAATGTGGAATGTATATGAACAAAATTTATGTTCCTGGAATTGTTGCATTTTTTAATTCATTAGACTATAATAATTCTACTCAAGTCACCACCAATATTGATTTTACAAAAGATCGTAATACTTCTATTTAAGGACAATTGACCACCTTTGATATCAACGATGTTGACGATTAGAAACAAACAAGATGGTCGTTTCTCAATTCAAAATCTGAATCTCTCAACTTTAATAATCTTTGTTCTACTGTTTTTTTTAATCCTACGTTAAAGTTTCAAATGGTTCCGTTTTACAATTAACTAGTTTGATTAGTATAAATAAATGTCTTTTATTTTTATTATGATTAAGAAAATATTAAAAAAAAAAAAGTTGTTATTTTTTTCTCTCTCTCTATTTTTCAAAAAATGAGTCTCTTTTGTGCTAAAAGAAGATATCATAAAAATTTAGTCAATTTAGAAGAAAAAATGATGCAAGAATCAAAAATAAATCCTAAAGATCAAATAAATCAAATTAAAAATCACATGCAACAATTACAAAATCAACTTAATATACTTCTAAATCTGAATTACGAAACATGAAATCCGAATTGGGTGACATTAAAAAAATGAAAAATAAAAAAGAAGAAATACAAGAAGAAAAACCTCCCAAAAAAATGATAAAAAATGTACAAATAAAACCCAAAACTAAAAAACGAAAATATTCAGAATCTGAAACCGAAAGTTCAGAAGGAGAAGAAATTGTTGAAAAAAAACCTAAAATGAAATCAACTCCTTTACACATCTGTTCACAATGCTTTCAAGAAGTCAATGCAGTCGACGAAATAAACGGATTATGTAGAAACTGCATTATTCAACAAAGAGCCATTTTATCAAGTCCACTCATGCAGAATAACGAAAAAAAGAAAAAAAATTGAATAAAAAAAGTTTAATTTAACTTGGTTACACTCGCGCTTTAAAAGACGTTAAAAATAAAAAATTACCATTTAAAAAAAGCACTTCAGAATCAGAAGATAAATAAACAGAAAAAAAATTGTTTTTTCTTTTTTAAAAAAAATTGGGTTCATAAGCTAAATATATAAGAGATGGTGACGGCAATCGTTATACACCCAATACAAACGGTCATGTTACTATTGAAGATGTTTTGGCACAAGCCGACCACGAAAATCGTTTATTGCAAGAAGCAACAAGTGGTAATATTAGCGCTGAATATAAAGCTATATTAAATGAAAAATATCCTGGTTTTCAAACAGCTCAAGCTCAAGATGAAGTCATTGCTGTTAATAATCAAAAATTTTCTTACGATCTTATTTCAGACATGGCTAATTTAATTTCTTTTACCACTATACTTAACGAATGGACATATCCACAAGATTGGTATTTGGATTTTAATTTATTTCTTTATAAAAATTTGAGCACGCAAACAAGATTTACACCTACAGCAGACGATGATTTAGCAAAAAAAGTGTGTCTTTGCAACAACTTTATTCATGCATTATTTAAAACTGTCAAATTATATCCCAATTATCAAAAAAATAATACTACTTGTGCAAACAACGCTATCATTAATCGTTCTTATGATCGTTTTAGAGCAATCCTGATTAAAAAAAATTATATGAAACCTTTTAGAGAATTGATGATTAATCCTAATTTAGGTTTAACAGAAGACACTGAAAATGCTACAAACCCTATTGGTTATGCTGAAACCAAAGCGCTTATACAAGCTGCAGAGCCTAATGGACTCATTAGACCTCTTAATGCAACAGCACCTGCCACTGAGGCACCTGCTGGTTATCAAACAGCACTGAGAGATAGATATAATGCTTTCATGACTGGAGAAAAAGATTGTAAATTTAGAGTACCTTTGAGTTTATTATGTGAAGTTTTTCAAATGAAAGAATATTTTTGGAAAAAATAAACAAATTAGATTGGAACTTTATATTGAAAATGATTTGAATCAACTATAAGAATGGGTAAGACCTATTGCAGACGCTGACATAACAGCGCTTGCTAATGTGGGAGTGGCTATTAAAAACCCAATGATATATTGCAATACGTATAGACTCAAACCCAGTTTACCCTTGGAAAAATCTTTATATCTCAACAATAAAAAAGACGAAATGTATACTTTACTACGTAATGCTCACTACGAACAAGTTGTCACCAATGTAGAAAATGTCGCAGAAGTCACTGTCAATTTGGGAGGTTTAAAAACAGCAGATCTTGTACTCCACAGCATTATATTTTTCGTTAATACAAAAAAAGAAAGTGATCATTTAAGCAAAGGTTGTTTTACGCCGGTTGAAATGGCATGCAACATTATTAAAAAATCACCCTTTATAATTACAGAAGAACATATGTTAATTCAGCAGGTGATACTACTGAATACGATTTGACAAAGCAAGACGATCAATGGACAATTTGGAGAAGTTATGCTTCTTGGTCTAAAGGAAATACACCCTCTGCTTTTAATATTAACAATTTTGCAGATTTTTATAATAGTGATGATGATAGTTTTTTGAGAAATCCTAAATTGTACTTTAGTACTACTAACACTAGCGAACTTTTAGTCATTGACAACATCAGCGATTTTAACTTTATCAACGATAAACCTCCTGCTAAAATTGCTGGAAATAATTCGTTTCAAATCAATATACAATTTACAGAACAATTTAAAGGTGTACTTGTTATGTATTTGCAATATCCAGTTGCACTTGTAAAAAGCGGGGTAGGAGACGAAACTGAAGTCAACTATATTCCAACCAAATTTAAATCGTCCTAATTTATTATAAAAAACATTTTTACTTTTATTAAACGAACCCTATTTGTATTCACTATTTTATAAGCAAACAACTATTTATTTCTAAAAAAAAACTTAAAAATCATAAATCTTGTTTGTTTTTTTATTTCTTGTCTTAATGGCTCGCAGACGTACAAGAAGAAGCGGTCACCGTCGTCGACATCATAGAGGTAGCGCACGTCATCATAGAGGGAGAGGAAAATTTTTTACCAAAGTTAAAAATTTTGCTAAACGTCTACTAAAATTAAACGTAGGAGGTTACGCTTTGGATTATCTTCAAAAGCAACGCAATGCGTAAAAACTTTTGTTGCACCGCTTGTAAAATAAAAAAAAGCTCATGTAAAAAAATAGGGAGGGGGGGGGAGAGTTTATTTACCTCCTTTAAAAGGCGCAGGTAGAAAGCGCTTAAAAAGACGAAGAAATTTACGAGGAGAAGATTTAGCAAACACTTTAAGAAAATTTAAAGTTTACCCTTGGTATGTAGCTTAAAAGAAACAAATGCAAAAAACTAAATTTGATCATGTTAAAAAAACTCAACTTTACAATATAAACTTACTTTAACCGACCTGACACATGTCGGAATGCTTAGAAAAAGAGAAAGAGGAAGAGTTTATTTACCTCCGTTAAAAGGCGCAGGTAGAAAACGTTTAAGAAGACATTTAAAAAAACGCATGCGTGGTAAATTTCTTCCATTGTTAGCCGCAGTTTTAGCACCAACTTTATTATCGTCTCTTATACCGCGATAAAAAAATGTTTAAAAAAAGACATAAAAATAGACATTATAAAAAACATAGAACAAGACGAATGCGTGGAAAATTTTTTGGACCTCTTTTAGGAATGGTATCTAAAGTCGTTTTACCTTCCTTTACTAGCGCTCTTCTACCTTACCATTGGGAAAGGTTATTATATTACAAATATATAATCCCAACATTGTTTTAAGTAATATAAAAGCCGCCAATAATGCTCCAAATAAATATCCTCCCACTACAATAACAATAAACAAGCTCGAAATTGCTAATATTGACACTACTTTTCTTAATTAATACACTTCAAAATATCGAATACGATTTCAATGCGAGTCGTGCGTACCACCATTATCTATTGGAGGATCAGGTTTGTAAGGTTGAACTACTGCCACTCTCGTTGGAGTTTGAAATTGTTGTAACGGTTTATTTTTCGCTTCCATTTATTATGAACCTATGTCATTTTTCACTCTTCATATACTTTTTGTCACGCTTCATTAAACAAATTAAAGTTCCTCTATTATATCTGCGCATGCGCATTACCTTTTTTTCTTCGGTACTTTTTTTTCGTTTCTAGTGCCTTTTTTTGCTCAGGCCGTTTCTCGACCGTTTTTTCCGTTTTCTCGACCGTTTTATCGTTTCTCGGCCGTTTTATCGATGGCCCTCTATTATATCTGCGCATGCGCATTACCTTCTTTTTTTTTGTCCTTTTCTTTTCTTCGGTCTTTTTTTTTACTCAGGCCGTTTCTCGCCCGTTTTCTCGGCTGTTTTATCGATGGCTTCTTAACTGTACCCTAAACACACTTTTCCAACATACTATATCATCAGAGGGTTAGGGTTAAAATAAACAAAATTAGTTAAAAATTTAAATTTAGAACAGCAGATAGATTGTATGGATAAATGCCACGTGATTTAAACCCTGAAACAATATCATCAGATGTGAGCTTGATCACAGTCTTTCTTGAAATGTGTGTGTATATATATATACAGGGTGGGCCAAAAGTCACTGAGCCATTTCAATTTTAAATAACTTTTATAACAGTTGTATGCAATAATACAATAAAAATATGCAATAAGTTATATACAATAAGTTAATACAATAAGTTATATGCAATAATACAATAAATAACAGTTATATGCATGAAATTTTTGTATCATAAAGTCAAGGCGATGGAAATTAAATTTCAATTTGATCACAATTTATTCTTATCACAAATTTACATTTAGTAAGCTTTAGAAACTTTATCGTTAAGTGTGAAAAATAACATCCTGCATATGCCTTTCATTTTCTGCTTCGCAAATTGCAGCTCTTTCGATTACCTCTGCCATAACCTTTTCTTATGTTTCTGGGCTTATTTCTCTTATTTCTGTAGTGATGTTTTCCTTTAGCTCTATTAAAAATTGCGGCTTGTTGGCATAAACCTTTTCCTTCAGATATCCCCACAAGAAAAAGTCTGGTCTAGTGAGACCAGGAGAATAAGATGGCCAATTGGCATCACCAAATCTAGAAAAAATTCTTCCATTAAAACGTTGCCGGAGTAATTGCATGCTTTCTCTTGCAGTATGGGTTGTTGCTCCATCCTGCTGGAACCACATTCCAACTCGATTTTCAATTGCTGACCATAAGAAATTTTGAAGTATCGCTCTGTACCTCTCTACATTTCAATCATCATCTTCAAAAAAGTATGGCCCGAAAATTGCATTTAAAGTTATTGCGCACCATACAGTGCACTTTACAGGGTGACCTTTGTAAGAGGACGTTTACGAGTTAAACACAGAATTCAAATCTTTGATAAAGATAGGACCTATGTCAGAACTAAAGTTTCTCCTGCTAATATTTTATATAAACGCCCTACTATTAAGCAATCTAGGTTTGGTAAAAATGTTACCTATACTACAGTGACAATAAGAAATCCATTTAATGCTTATTACGGCGATATTACATTTATTAATTCTTATCAAAAAATATCTAGACCTGCATTTGTGACAATGTGGATTGCAAAAAACAAAACTGGGGAAGAACCCGAAAGAAAAAGACAATGTGTTATTGATAGTTAATAAATCTATTGAAAGTTACAATATTGTTATTAATGTTGTTTTTATAATTACTTAACAAATACAATAATTCAGATGCACAATCAGATAAAAAGCATATTTCACTTAATGTAAACAATAAATTTAGAGGCTTACCCATATAAAGTATGGTACACCTGTTTTCAAATGCCGGCATTTAATTTGGAAACCATTTGAAAATGTCAGCTTTTGATGTGGAAGTCATTGTAATTAATGTAGGGTTTGCACCCACCGGTAGGGCATCCTTATATTTAACGTCACTTGGTAATGTTATTGAGCCCTCTAATAAGTACTTCATTAGTTGTACAATTGGAGCAAACTCTAAAACTAACTCATCACATCTGTAAGCTTTAGCGTAACATAATGCCTGAAACAGAAATGGTGACGCGTTAGGTCCAATTGGACAATTGAAATAACCTATTTCATAAGGCTTAAACAATCGATATAACAAGTTAGCAAAAAACGTCTTACAAGTGTCTGATGGTCCACATGGAATTAAACCCTTCTTCTTATGATGGGTATTAAACACAAGTTGTGCCAATAACGACTTAAATAAATCAATTGGAATAATTGGAATATTATAACTAAACCAAAAATATATTTTTAAAAAAATATTAAAAAAATGTAAAAGAAAAGAATTAATGCAATCATCAATAATAAACATAAGCAATATATGAATATGATAATTTTAAACAAAATACAGCAAAAGAAATAATACGTATTGCAAAGCGGTAAGCGTTAAACCATTTTGATAAATCTGCCTCGATATCAATTTTAATATTTATATCCCATACGGGTCCCAGACAGATCCCGCGAAAAATACCCTTATGTATCCCATACCAGATTACCGGACAAATCCCATACGGTACCCATATCGGTTGGTTGGCTGGGATATATATATATCCAACCTTTCAGACTATATGTGTAAAAGGTTGGACAAAACAAAGTCTAAAACTTTTGGACATTACAAAGTTTAAAACTTTTGTAACTTATTTAACAAAATGCGCCATGGGACTTGGCATTTCATATTTCTAGATTAAATACAAAACAAAAAAACAACTTAAAACAAAAATAGGAAGAAATGTTGTTACTTAAAAAACTTTTTTCTCTTTTTCTTTTTTTTTTAAAACTATTTCTATTATTTTTTCTATTATTTATAATTTTCAAAACTATTTCTATTAATTTTATAATATAAGACTTTTATTTATTTTAAAGACTGGTTAGATAAAAAATTAGCTCAAAAAATAAAATATGATATTGCTTACTGAGGTTTTATAAATATTTTCTCAATCTGTATCTAATCTTATACAATCTATGATACTGTTTAAATATATATCTATTTAATCTGTAACAATCATACTATAAAATACTATTTATCATAATATATAATACTATTTAAATATAATTATATAATCTGTAAATATCAAGTATATATATATATATATATATATATATATATATATATATATGTATATATATATACATATATATTATATATATATATATATATATATATATATATATATATATATATATATATATATATATATACAAAAATTATAAAGTTAATTCTTAAATCATTACCTTCCATATCAAGTGCGACAAAACCAATACTTTGCTTTTAAAAAGTAAGTCTCTTTTTGTCCTTCACATTTTTTATGTGACCACAACAAGCATGAATGACATGCTATTGCATGCGCGGACAAAATAAAAGGACTTTAAAATTTGCAGGGTACCTTAATGTATACGCTATCACCCTATATAAGTGACATTCTTGGGTCATCTAGGTTGGCATTATCAGGATCCGTACTAACTGTGAGAATACAGAAATTTACAAATATTCGTAAAAATTTAAACTATTGGCCAATCGGCAGTCGCACGCTTAGCTTATCCACATTAAAAGTAATTTTTATAGACACTGACCACTGCAGTTCGCATCGTATAACTTTAAAAGCGTTTCAATAGTTTGTGGCAAAAAGCAAACCTTATCTACTTAGAAAAAAACCATTTCTAAAAAAATGGAAACAAAATTGTAGCGAAATATATTTTATTTATTTATAATTTATTCATTAATAACATAAAAATAGTAAACTCTAAAAAATAATTAATTTTGTAAAATTTTTGTACAACTTTCTTTTCTTCAGGTTGTTAGTTTTAGCTACCGAATTTCAAACAATTTGAGAAAAAGGCAGTATAATCTAATCAAAAGTAACTAAAAAAATTGCATGGTTTTTTTTATGAAATGTATTTGCCACATTTGATGCCAGTCTGAAATTGCTTCCTTTATATTGCCCAATTGCCAGCGTTAACACAAAATACTAAAGATAATGAACATAACAATTGCTCTGTTTGAAAAAATTCAAAAGCACTGGTCCGCAAACATTTTGGAGCGTGGTTGCTGACAACAGTTCATCAGGAATAAATTGTTGGGTTAAAATAGGTAATTTGGAGAATCCAACAAAAGTGCAGACTATTTCAATAGAGATAGTGAAAGCAACCAAACATATTTAAATATAAGTATTAATGACTTTGTTTTTTACTAAGAAGACCTGTTAAAAAATAAAATAAAAATATTTTACAAATAAATACCAATTAGTTTTCTCGCATTCCTGTGCATTCATAAAAACAGTAAAGTTTAGACTTCACTGTTAAAAAAGTTCAAACTTTACTGTTAACTTACTTGTACTGTGATTTAAAAACGTGGACAATTTATGAAAAGTTATTATAATAATAAAGATGGAAATTCATTTTTCAAAATTGTCCATGTTTTTAGCACAAATAATAAAGTGCTGACTTAATATACTGATTGACAAAAGTCACAAATAAGTTGTATATCAAAAAATGTTTTTATATTCATAATATTCTTATCTGCTTTTTTCGTCGACTTGCATCAGTTTTGGTTGTGGAATATAAAAAACTCCCTTAAAAAAAAAGAGACAAAAAAACAGTAAAATGTTTAGGTATATAATTTTTTTGAAAAGTTTTTTATCTAATAATTTTTTTTTATTCAATTTATTCTCTGTCGTTTCTTACAGCTTTTTTTGCCACAAATATTTAAAACGCTGAATATATAAAAATGTAGTCGAGTTGTCAAAAAAATACTTTAAATGTGGACAAACAAGGCGTGCAACTACACATGCTTTCGGGTAAGACGTGATTAGTGCAACTCTAATATATATTTATATATACTACACATAATACATGTATTTATAGTTATTATATATTTTATTTGCATCTCTGTAAACAATTTATTAAATTTAATTAATTTTGGATCTGAAAATAAATTTTTTAAATTTAATCATCTAATATTAGAAGTTATTCTTTTAGTCTCACTTGCATAAAATCATGTGAGAAGCAGTTTAGGAGTAATCCCTTAACTCTAGAAGTAACTTCTAAACTCACTCTCTCTCTAGCTTATTATATTGATCCTTATCAAGTTCAGCATTAAGTTGAAGCTGAAACTGTCCAGCTTAAAGCTGAGACTGATATGTTAACAAAAATCCCAATTTTTAATTAAATAAGTGAATTTATTAGCTTTTTAAACAAAACCAGAAAGATTTAAAAAATAGGGTTTAGATTTGACCTCATAAAAAAATATAAAATCAATAAATTAATAATTATTGAGCAATAAAAACAGGAGCCAATTAAGAAATGATATTTAAAACCATGCCAAATTTAAGAGAAAAAAAAATAAAATAAAAAACAAGAAGCATTACCAGTTCATAAGACTATATAGTTCATAAGACTTACAATATATTTTTTTCAACGTTGTAATAAAGGTTCTGATATCATTCCTGTTTTCAACTTTGTTAGATAAAGCAGCAATGTTTGAAAGATCTCTAAGAGTGATAGTTTTGCCTGTGGATTCAATCAACTCTTTTTGTAGCAGTTTTTTGTTTGGTTTTAAATTTATTAACTCTAGCTTTCTCGATAGCGCATAATCTGGAAGTTAGGGTTTGGCAAGATCAATATAGAAGCGATTTCAGTCCACTTCGGAACAATCTGTACAAACTCTATATATATATATTATATACAGCGGTGGCTAAAAATTAAAGACCACTCTTTTTTTTTTTTCAAAGTTTATTCTTAACTTTAGTATAATTTTATTTTGGAAAAAGATATCAAAAAAAAAAAAACATTTTTAGAAAGAATTTTCATTGTATTATATATTTATTATAAAAGAATTTATAATTTTTTTACAAAATAATGTTAAAAAATTAAAAAAGTGGACAAAATTTTAAGACCAGTTTCAAAAATATTTCAAAAAGCAATAAAAAAATGATTTAGAAACGTGTTGTTCCTCCATTTGTTTTTAAGCACTCTTGTACTCGTTCTGGCATTGAATTCATTAAAGTTTTGATTACTTCATCAGGTACATTTTTCAAATGGTGAGAAATAGAAGACTTCAAATCTTCCAAATTGTAAAGTTGTTCTTTACCAAGCTTGTGATCAAGCCACGACCATAAATTCTCTATTGGATTCAAGTCTGGACTATTGGCAGGCCATGGAAGCTCTTGAATTTTATTAGAATTGAACCAATCGCTAGCAACATGCGCTTTATGACACGGCGCATTATCTTGCTGGAAAATAAATCCATCTTGCAACTGCCATAAATCAATGCTAGGAATAAGCGAGTTTTCCAAAATTTCGATATTCTTTTCTTTGTTGAGTCTACCATTGAATAAATGAAAAACGCCAACTCCACAGGCACTCATACAGGCCCAAATGCCTATTGAACCACTGCCTTGTTTTGTTCATTTCAAAATGCATGATTCATCGAACCGTTTGCAGCACTCTTTCCTGGCAAATTTTTGTTTTTTGTTTAAGCGTGGTTTTTTTGCAGCAGCACGCCATAAATAATTTAAATTGTGGAGGACCCTTTGCACAGTTCTAGGGCTTGCTTTCAGACCATTTGACAGTGTCCATTCCGTAGACAAGTCTGTAGATGATGCTTTTCTGTTTTCTTTCATTAATCTCACTAACGAGCGAACATCGCGGTCATTTGAAATTTTATTGCGTCCAGTCCTATGACGATCATTAACTGACCGGGTCTCTTTGTATCGTTGAATTATGTTAATAATGCAAGGGTGAGACCTTCCGAGCTTTTCTGCTATTTGTCTGATGCTATAGCCTTCTTCTTTTAATACAAGAGCCGCGTATCTGTCTTTTTCTTCGATCTTTGCATTTTTGCAATATTTTTACATCCTTATTGCAATTCAAAAAATAAATGTTTATTTGATATAGAAACTCAGGTTGCGACATTATTTTATAGCCAACGTAATAAGCAATTAAGACAGTTAAAAAAATAATGGATTATTATTTTTAATAAGTGCAAATTAAAGATTTGAAAGTGGTCGTTAAATTTTGTCCAATTTATTTAAAGAAGATTTATAAGTACTCATCAGTTTTTAATAAGTTAAACGCTATTTAATTAGAATTAGATTAAAAAGAATATACCACTTTAATCCGTATGTTTTAATTAACAAGATATTAAAAAAAAAATTTAACGCCAATTAGAATCTTCTTAATTTTAATTTAAAGATTAAGAAACCAACAACAAAATGAGTGGTTTTTAATTTTTGGCCACCGCTGTATGTATATATATATATATATATATATATATATATATATATATATATATATAAATATATATATATATATATATATTTATATTATTCAACAACATTTTATTACTGATTCAACATGATGGTAAACCAACGGTACTTAGTATAAATGTAAACATTTCTGTTTAATTGGATTTAAAATTGCAATTTTCATCTTGAAGTTTTCTGTATATTTTTTGTAGCCATGGCAAAGTTTAATGTAGTTGGTCAAATTCTAAGACAGTTCCTTCACACCAATTAAGTCTTACATTCTCAAATCTAATGGTAACAGCAACTTATACAGTATGGTTGTGGCTAATACTTTCAGCAACTACTGTAAAACAATACTATGCCCACCTAAAAGTAAAATGATTTCTTCTAATGGTATCTTTTCAGACTATTTAAAAAATTCTAATTTTTATTCTATTTTCTTAATCTAGTGACTAAATATAGTGTCTGATTTAATGAAAAATTTAATGGTATCCCTACACATCTTCTTAAATTTACTTCTCATGTTACTTCTAAACCCCGTCGTAACTGATCATAGATGAATATTGAAAAAGTGAGTTCAGAGACCCGCCATCGCTAAAAAAGGTGTATAAAAAATTGAAGAGACCTCGGTGGTGTATAAAAAAATTGAAGAGACCTCGGTGGTGTAAAAAAAAAAATGCATACTGACGCCTCGAGGGTAATAATAAATAGGTATAAGTGTGAAAAAATTTAATAATAATAAAAATAGTGTTACGAACAAGTTATAATAAAGAGTGTTTTATTTTTCTGAAAATAGGTAGTTCTTTTTCACAAAATTTTTAAAAGTCATGTTAGGTACAAATTGTTTTCCAATGTCGATATAGTGATGATAAATGACGAGTTCGTCAACGAATGCTTTGTTATATTGTTGTGCCATTTCCAAGACAAAAAGTGCTTCTTCCACGGTTAAAACGATTAATTTTTTAACTTGACAATAAGAATTTCCGCACATTGTATTAGTTAGCTAAAAAATTAAAAAAACATTTAATTAATAAAAAGATTTACAATTTAGTTCATATGGGGGGGGGGGGGGCGTCACATATCCATTCTTCTTCTTTATTTGGTTTTTGTTATTCTTTATTTGGTTTTTCTTCTTCTTTATTTGGTTTTTTATTTATAAATTTTAACTCTTGTTTTATACAATGTTCGAAATTAATCCCTTTTATCGCTCTTTTTAATTTTGTGTTTTTTATTAAAATTTCAAAAGGTTGTGAGAGGAGTTTATTCTCCCATGAGAATTCATCATTATTATTTAAATTATTCATTTTTTTATCTAAAAAAAAAAAAAGTAATAAAATATAATATATTTCTGAATAAAAAAAATCCAAAAAAAAATAGTTATTTTTTTTGTAGCTGACATGCTTGACATAAACTACATTTTTTATCGCAGAAATAACTTTGATTTAAAATTTGTGACTGTTTTAGACTTTCTTTGTTTAATTTAAAAAAGTAAGGATACGTTGCTATAAAAAAGAAAAAAATAGGATTAATAAAAATTTTCTTTTTTTATTAAAAAAAATAAAAGAAATTAATATACCTTTCATTTTGTTTCGTAGATTTTTGTTTATTTTTTTTTTTCCGTAACCACTTTTTATTAATTTGTTCTTTTTTTTTTCTAGCTATAAATATAAATTAATACCATTAACATGAATAAACTTTTGTCTCGTAATAAATAAATATTGTTCTGTAGCCCATTCTATATATTGATTTAATAAAATATAAAATTGAACATATTGAGTATTGCTTAAATAATGTAGAAAATAATGAGTAAAATATTTTAAGTGTTATATAAAAAATAACTTTTCCGTAACAAAAATCTAAATGTTCTCGAAATAAAAAGCGTGGACCATATTCTGTTGGTGAATAAAACAATGTGAGATTCAATGTGAGATTGAAGGTTTTCCTAATAAGTGCAACGATTTTCATTTTGCTTGTCAATTTTTGATTCTATTTTCTCGTTTCATTTTTTTCCTACGTTTATAAAGAACGTAGTGAAATGAACTAAATTCTTCTTCAAGTATTTCGCCAATATTACCCCAGTTGCTTTCCATGATCAATTTTTTTAAATTAGTAATCTAAAAAAAAATACAAATATAAAAAATAACAAAAAAAAAATACTAGTTGAAATCAGGTTCTTGAGCACATTCAGGTGCTTCAGGTGGTTCAGGTAAAGGGTTATAAAAATTCAAAAGTTCTTCTTGCTTGATACGTATAACTTCACTTGGATAAAATTCATTTGGTGGTGAATAAAGTGGTGGCAAATTTTTAACCATGCTTTCTTCATATGAAGGAAGTCGTGGTATTTTGTTTTTATATTTGTTTTTGATGTCTATGCAATGAATCACTTTGCACATTTTCATTAAAAATTCCAATTTGCTTTCCAAAGTTTCATAAGTATGACCTTGCTCATCTTCTATTACGTTATCTTTAATATACTCCATGATATCCATTGATTTTTTTAAATTTTCTTTGATTCCATATGGTATTCTTTGCATAAATCTAATACTTCTCACGTTGTCAGAAGTCAGTTCGAGAGTTATTTGTCTGAAAATCTCTACTGAATTCATTTTTTTTTATTAGTTAATCTAAAAAATAAAATTTTTTAATGTTTAAAAAAATCATTATATGAAAAAAAGGTTACATAAAAAATAAAGAAAAAAATATGACAATTTTAGACATTATATTATTGAATAGTAATCGTAATAAATAAATTATTGTTAATAATAAATTGTTGAAGTTCTTTTTGAGAAATAAAATTTGGGAAACCAACAGCTACATATATTCTTCGGTAGGTTTATCAAAAGAACTCGCGTTTAAACATTGAATATAATTTTCAGAGGTGATAGTATGAGCAAAAAATTTATCATTACTTCTTAGAGTAAAAATCACTTTTTTGCTAAAGGACCATTTTAAAGCATCATCAAAGTCTCCTCGAATGAGTTGGAAGTAAATGCCTACATTGTTTACATTTGCACTGCGAGTTTATATTTTTATGCGATAATGATAACCTTTAGGTGAGTAAACAGGTTGTGTATAATAAGGTTCATCTGTTAGCAGTCTTAGATTCATTTAATCAAGTTTGATGATTTGCTTGTCTTTAAAGAGGATTTGAATTACTTTTTGTTGTTTTTTTAATGCTAAGAATTCTGCAGAGTTTTCTTCAACAATTTGATTTAGTTTTGTTTTTTCTTTATTAATATTTTGTATTTCTTCTTGATTTGCTAATACCACCATGTTATCATATACAAGATTTTTTAATTCTAGCAATTCTTTGTCCGTTTCTTCAAGGGTTTGAAGTAGTTTAGTATTCTCTCCTTTCAGTTTTTTCATTTCTTGTTCTTTCTTCTTTTTGTTTGTTCAAAATTTCTTTACTGTTGGAATTTGTTTAGTTAGATTTTCTTGATGATTTTTCATTCCACCCATGATATGAATAATAGAAAGATTCAAATAATTTAAATTTTTCTTTTCGTCTTGAATAATTTGTTCAAAATATTTATATTGTTGTTCTTTATAATATTGAAAACAGATTACAGAGTGTTCATGGTAGTCTCGATTATTTACTGCAGTATTAAAAAAAAAGCATATTTTTGTATGTCTAGAAATTCATATTCACATTCGTGGTTTAATAAATCTTAAATTTTTTTCTTACATGTAAAACATTCGTGAAAGATTTGGTTTGTAGAACATTCTAGTTGGTGTTCCATAAATTGTTCTTTAGTAAACTCTTCATCGCAAAAACAGCATGGATATATGTTGGCAGACATTTTTATTAGTTGCTAAAAAAATAAAAATATTTATATAAAAACCATAATAAAAAATACACCCGTCTTTTTCACTAAAATGAACAAAAAAGATTTATCATATAAAAAAAATTGACAAACATTACAAACATAAAAAGTATTAGAAAAAAATTGTTCATTTCGATATCAAAAACAACGTATTTGTTCATATTTTCAGTAAAAATATCGTTAAATGATAAAGTTTCTATTGCTGTATTTTCTAGAAAATCTTCTTCTAATACATCACTAAAACCTGGAAATATGTTACTATAATCATCATTATTATTTTCCATTATTTTAGTTGGCTTAAAAAAAGAATTTATATTTTTTTTAAAAAGAATAAAATTATAAATACAGTTTAGGTAGTTCGTCCATTTTATTAATGACTTCCATTATATATTGTTCGATATCCATTTCTTTATAATTTCATGAATTTCTTTTTGTATTTGGTCTATTTCTTTTTCCTCTTCTAATATTTGTTTTTTTAATTCTTCTATATATTCGAAATATTCATCTTTTTCATCTTGATCATCCATTTCAATCATTTCTTCTAAATAACGCTCGTAATCTTCTTCGGACATTTCTTCCATATTCATTATTTCTTCCAACTCCATTTCTTCTTTTTTATTAAAAATTAAATCATGGTAGCAAATGGAAAATTCATTTATAAATTCACCATAGCTAATACAAAAATATATATATATATATAAAAAATGATATAAAAATAATACCAGAAAAATATAAAAAAATTCTTACCATCCACACTCTTTAACATAATTATTCATTTTTTAAAATATATTAGTTAGCTAAAAAAAATAAAAAAAAGATTATTTATAGAAAAGTTATTGTAAAATAAAGTTTTCTAACATTTTCATAGTTTCTTTTAAATTGTTTATAAGTTCAAGATGACTTGTTTCTTTTGTGGAAACGTCTAATGACCAACACCATAATGCATCATATAAAATACGTGCTGTTTCAATTTCTGTTCCGTGTTTTTGATATAATACAGTTAATACTCTAAACATTCTTTCATTTTTGTATCGATAGTTATGTTGTATACATTCGATTGCTCTTTTTTTATATCCAAGGTATTGAGCTACAGTTTCCCACTGTGATTGAAAACGTCCTTCTATTTTGAGTTTAATTTGTGAAAATTCATTTTTTTTATTTATTACAAAAAAAATGTAGCATATTTATTTTATTATAATTAATTTACATTGAGTTAGTTT
This sequence comes from Hydra vulgaris, assembly GCF_038396675.1. Taxonomy (NCBI): domain Eukaryota; kingdom Metazoa; phylum Cnidaria; class Hydrozoa; order Anthoathecata; family Hydridae; genus Hydra; species Hydra vulgaris. The sequence continues at coordinate 36,078,332 of NC_088926.1, forward strand.
AAACAACAGTTCTTTATTATCAACTTCATTTTCCCAGTTTGTGAAAATGAAATATAAATGTTTTATTGCTCTTTTTTTGTTTAAGTGTTGCATTATGTATAGAGTTAAAATTTTTTCATTTTATCAAAGTTTTTTTTGTGATTTGAGTCGATTTTTTTGATGTGGTTTCTTCTAAAATTTAAATATATTGACATCTGTTTCCATTCACCTTGTAGTTGATGAGCCATATTATCTATTATTTGTTTAAACATTTTTTTTTCTATTATTCATAAAAAAAAGTAAATATAAAAAATTTGTGTATATAAAAAAATAGAACATAAACAAAAGAATATAAACAAAAAAAAGACTATAAAATAAATTTTTTTCTCCAAAAATAATATACAAAATAATTTTAATTTTCTTCTCCATTTGCACTCCTCTAAAAAAAAAGAAAAGTAATAAATAAATGTTATTTCTTATATCAAAATAATTAAAAAAAAATTAAACTTACGAGAACGTTGTTGTGTGATTCTATGTCTTTCTCTTATTCTTTGTAAAAATAAATTCACTGTTTCTAATTGAGCATCTAAAAAAAAAATCGTTTTAGAAAAAAAATTTTCTAGTTATAATGAATATTAACAAAAAAAGTACATAATTACCTAGGACAGCGTTGTATGGTTTTACTTGCACGATGGGTATTTTTTTGCCATTTTTTAACATAAATATTTTTTTATTTAAACCTTCGTAGTGTTCATACTTCATATATTTCGTATTTTACATTATTAACTGTAACATAATTCATTTTAACTAAAAAAATAAATTAGGTTCATTTATATAAATATCATGTTGTTTTTTTATAATAAGCAAAAAAATATATATATAAATAAAAAATATCATTTTTTTTATAAAATGCCTAAATTAAGGTATACTCCTAGATCCTAAAACACTGTAAATATGGCACGTACAAAAACAACAGTTCCTAGAACAAAAAAAGCAGTTCAAACACAAACTGGTACAAAAAAGAGTTCAACATCGACACAGACTGAAAGTCAGTATTTACCGAGCAATTGTAAAAGAATATTATCTTGTTTACGGAGAGCAAATAACAGATATAAAGACAATAAAACAAACCGTAAACTTAAAAGAGTTGGTAAAATAATAAAACGCTGGGTTCATACTGCTGAATCGTATGTCGATATTAAACATCAATTAAAAGAAGCAAATACAAGACGAAGAAATAGAAACAAATATATTTTTTATTGTAAATTTTTTATAATTTTTTAAAAAAAAATTATAAAAAATTTACGTTTGGTGTCATATCGCTTGCGATTTTTATTCTTAAAAATATTTTATCTTAAAAAAAAAGGTCGAGATGTTTTTTATAAGAAAAAAAATATAATAATAAACCTACTTTTTATGCTGTTCATTTTTAAAATGAATATTTTTAATATCGTTTTCCTCTTGTACCACTTTTTCAACATCAAAAATTCTCTTACTTTGCTCTTCCTCGTCTTCAATTACAATAATATCGCTTTCGCTAAATAGAAGTTCTTGCGTTAGTTCTGCCATTTTATTACGCTTAACAATTTATGTTCGTGCCATTTGATTTTGTTAGCAAGAAACACGCTTTTTATGTATAAAATTTAATCTCTACAGATTAGTTTGAATAAAAAACTTTATGTAATGAAAAGAAACTGCTGTGTCATGTTGTTTAAATTTAGAAAGTTTTAATAACGCTTTTATGAACAAGATTAAAGAGATTAAAAAACGGAGTAAACAGCTTTTTAAAAACACTACGAAGAAAAAAAACTCTGCGTAAAGTGTTAAAATAACAATTTAAATGAATTCAAAATTTCATGAACCATCACGTCGACGTAGCATAGTGCATTCGCATTCCGCAATATGTTTCAAACGCCATGACATTTACCCGCCGTGGGCTCAAATCTCGCTCATACCTCGCTTACTGATGTAATGTCTAGAATGTTTAGAAAGCTTTATGTTAACACAGGGGGTGCTCATCACTCACTGAACAGGGAGTCGCTAACACCGCTCACTGATGTAATGTCTGGAAAGTTTTATGTAAACACAGGGGGTGCTCATACCACTCACTGAACATGGAGTCGCTAACACCGCTCACTGATGTCTAGAAAGTTTAGAAACTTCTATGTAAACACTGGGAGTGCTCATACCACTCACTGAACAGGGGGTATACGTTCACTGAGAAAGGCAGGGGATGTGTACTCACTTATGTAATGTGGAGTGTGTGTGAACGAGTGTGCGAAACGAGTGTGTGAGTAAGCTGGCTAAGGAAAAAATCAGGCAGGACTAAGTAAGTTAAGTAAGGACTAAGTATGGTTAAGTAAGTAAGATAAAATACGGCCGTATAAAATAAACAATATAAGAAAAAGATAAGTAAGTAGGCCTACTAAGACAAAGATAGAATAAGTAAGGTTGTGTCAGGGTGACAACCGACCAACCACGCCCAACTATGAGATCTCATAGTAGGGCGTGGTTGGTCGGTCGGCGGATGGTCGGAGTGTAAGGAATTTATAAAAGATTCGTATTATTTATGGCTCGGAACAATAGGATTAATGTATATATAGAGATTGTAAATTATAATCCCTTCAAAATGTTTTTGATGTTGCTAGCGCTACTACACGTTGCACATTGTGATTGGTGTGGTAAAACAGCATGTCATTCTCTCTATAATGAATGTATTAATCATAACCTCTTTGCTTGTGATATTTGGAATATCTGTATGTGCGAAAATACATATAAAAATAATAATGGAAGACCAACCTGTAGGAAAAGCCAATACAGCTCAATTTAGAGTTAATAAAATCAATCCAAAAAAAACCTTACAGGTAGCACCTGGTTGGAATATCCAAATATTTGGAGTTAACGAAAAAAATTTTAAAAACCCTGAAAAAGCTAGAATTGCGGAATCTGTTGTTACAGGGTTAACAGGTGCGTTCAATCCTAAAAGTGTTATCAATGTAGCAAACTCTCTTAAAAATATACCCTCAGCAGCTAAAAATATTGCATCTACATTACCTAAATTACCAACCCTAACAGATTTAAGGAAGACATTAAAAAATAATTTACTACCAAAAAATAAAGTATACGCAAGCGACTATATAGCGATGAAAGAATTAGGAAAAACAAGACCACTTAATACTCTCGAAGAATATTTATACGGATATTCAGATTATGAAATTTCTAATGCTAGTTCCTCGTTAAATTCATCAACTACATCACTGAATTCAAATAATAGTAAAAGTAATAGTAGTATTTTAAGTGACTGGAATCAGCATTCTGATTACGAAGCAGTACCTACAACAGATATACCTGATTACATGCGACTAAAAAAAGTTAAATATGAATACCAATACAACCCAAAAGAGTTAGATTTCATCAAGGAAGCCAGAGATGCTCAAAATATAGGATCATACAAACCAATGGATTACTTTAAATTGCCGAAGGAGGGTCCTTATCTACCAAAGAAATATGTTCCCATTGGTTCATTTGAGGAGATGCCTCAGGGGATGAGAGTCCAAGAATCTATATTAAGTAAACTATACGGGAGCGATCCATTTGAAGCAGTAGCAGCCAATGATCACGACAGGAAAAAGAAGATATTATCATCCAAAAGGAAGAAACGGTTGGTCACAGAGAGGTACTCACCCTATAAATAATGGCAGAACAACCACCGAACATAGTAGAGCCTTCCGATATCGATTTTACTATAGGCGACAACGGGTATGAATATAGCAAAGGTTATTATCACGAATTTACTATACAAAAAACTTTATATTGTGGCATTAACTTAACAGCCGATACTGTAAATAAAATTTATTATTTTCCATGGGAATTTCCTAATATATGGTCAGACCCAGAACAATATCACCCTTGTATGACAGATTTATGGTATACTGATATGGGATGTTCTATAAGAATGAGCGATGTACGGGTAGAAAACCAATTAAAAACTACTCAAACCTCTTCAATACCACTTGAAATGTCAAACATAGGAATACGTTTATTTAATACAGAACACGATCAAACTGTTACAGATAGAATGTATCCGTTATCAAAATCGTCAGATTGGCAAATTATTAAAGATTTAAAAAACAACTCTACCACAAAACTACCAAAACCTTTACCTACGATAGACCTTTTGGAAAATTCTTTATTTTTTGACGACCCAACCGGAAAACCAGTTAATGTTAGATTTGCAAGCGCTGTAAATACCAAGGATCCAAGATTTCAAGAAAAAAATAATTGCGCAGAAAAGACTATGTTTGAATTATCGTGGAAAAATGATATAGGTTTACGTAAACCAATAAAATTATTATTAAATAACCCCGAAATAAATGTTGCTTTAACTACTGTAGAGGCTACGAATAAAGTAACCGATAGCCGAGGAGCTGGATCATTTATAGCCAAATTTGATGCTACTAAACCTAATCTTGAAAAACTAGGATTTATTACAAAAAATTATTCTGTATTAAAGACATATCGCGGCGATTATTTTTATGGACACGTTACTACTCCCCATTACGGTATAAAAAATTTATTAGCCCGTGCAATGGTGGCCGATCCAACTCATGCAGATATACAATTACCAGTTATAAATGACGAATTAAAAGAAACAGTTATAGCCGACAAGTTAGTAGAAGGTAGAAATGTACACGTGTATGCGCCGTTAAATCCGTATACTTCAGAAAATATACCAACAGGGTTCAAAAATAGCTTTGATATGTATTGGAATCCGTATACCGAATTCGATCAAAATGCAACTGTTTTTAAAAATCGAGACAATTATGATCATATCACTGATGGAACCACGCCTCCCATACTTCCCGAATGGAATTATTTACCTAACACCGCTCCGTTTACAGGAAATAAAACAATAAGACCTTTTTATATATGTTTTGACCCAGCTTATTTAGGAGGAGAAGTTATGCCTACATATGTTAGATTTAAATTACATTTAACCCATAATATTAGAACTTACGGTAAAGAATGGTTTTATGATATTGCTAACGTGGCACCAATTCAAACTAATTTTAGTAAAACGAATCCTATACAATGTCAATTCGCAAAAGATTGTACTTATAGCACGGTTACAATGTTCAATCCCTTTAGTAAAAAGGGCGGCAATATTTCATTTGTAAATAGTTATCAAAAACTTTATCACCCTGCGTTCGCTACTATGTTTATTGGGGAAACTCAAATAGAGGAAGGAGACGAACCACATAAAAAACGCTGTAAATTATAATTGTACATAATTTTTAAATTTTTCTAATACATTGATTTCTGATACAGGTGTCTCTTTCTTTGATTCGTTTAATATATGTAATAATTCTGCGCCACAGGTGCTGACTGCAACAAGTTCTTCGTTATTAAATATGTTAAGCAGAGGGCTGCCGAACCATAATATCGTACACCGATTTTCAAAGGCTTGATACTCTGACGGATGCCATTTAAGAATGTCATATTTAGACGCGCTATTCATCGTAATAAGAGTTGGATGTGGGTCAATTGCTAAAGAATCCTTATATTTAACATCAGTTGTTAATGTTTTGGAACCTTCTAGCAATTGCTTCATTTGCTGTATGACCCCTAAATGTTCAAACACCATTTCATCACAACGATACGCTAAAGCATTAGAAAGAGATTGTAGCATAAACGCAGAAGGGGAAGGACCGGTAGGGCAATTAAAATAACCGATTTCATGGGGCTGAAATTGACTAAATAAGAGGTTTGCAAAAAAAGCTTTTCCAGAATCCGAGGGCCCGCAAAGTATTAAACCGCGCTTTTTTTGATTTAAATTAAATAGGAATGAAGCTAATAAATTGCGCAAACGCGACACAGAAATAGTGTTTTGTGTAGCGATATGTGCAAGAAGGAACATTACTGCTCCCAATTTAGACGTATCGTTACACTCTAGAACTCTAGGGGTTAACACATCCATATTCCTAACACGTAAATAGTTTTGTCTAAATATTGTTTTTTTAGTTGTTTCTAAAAACCGTACGTCGATCTGATACTCAAGCTCACGTAATTTATTGTCAGTTTCAAGTAAATTGTCATAGTGTCTAGCATTAATAATACAATTGTCAACTAAGTAACTTACAAATGTTTCTTTCCTCGCACGTCTGGCATCAGTAACATTTCTCGTAGATATTATTGGTTCGACATCGTCCTCAACTCCAGAAAAATCAATAATCAAATGTGCTCTTAAAAAATTAAATAATACCATTAATGTAGACATTGAGATTGCGGAAGTATTTTGCTGTGTTAACGTGCTTAACTTTAATTTTTTTGTTGCAGGTATTGCACTCTGTGCCGTATCGTTCTCGGTATCTTCTCTGACAGCCCATACATTTAAATTTTCGGACGTTGAAGAACCTTCTTCTAATTGCCAATGTTTCTGCGTCATGTTTACACTGATTGTAGGAGTGTAATGCGTAGATTTCATGTGTGTGCAATTTGCCGTCGAATTCTGATGGCTTTCCGTCACAAAATTTACAGACGATGTGGGATTTTGTTTGTAACGGTACATATAGAAGTTTCGCGGTCTTTTCACAGTACCACATGTAGGGAACTGGCTTTCCTGTATAGATTACGTGAAATATTTCAAACCCATGGGTTATATCCGGATTAAACACAAATAATTCCTAAATTTATTTATAACTTTAAATAATAACGTTTACATTTATCATTTATACAAACATTACAACAATAACACATACCCTTACAACATTCATTACAATATTCATCATTATTATTACTTACAGAATTGTCAAGTTCTATAATTGGGCAATTGACTCCTCTAGTGGGACCATTGTCGCAACAAGGTTCCGTTTTGATTTGGAGAGGGCTTTCTGGTGGTCCTCCCACTTCACCTTCGAGGTCCGAATCCGAGTCGATTTCGATAATATTCGTTCGACTAGCCGGGACTCCTGTTGTTTCCTTTTCAACAATCGTTTCAATGTTTTCCTCGCATCCCTTTTCATTACACGAAACTGCTTCTTCATGGTGTCCAAGCTGTCGTCCGTCTCCGGTATCATGAAGTTGTTGTACAATGATATCGTCGTTCCCAGTAGCAGTTTCAGTTTTTCTTCTTTCGACTTCATTTTGTTTACCCACTCCATTATTGACGACATTGTCTTCATTTTGTGAAATTGTAAATGGAGCGTATCGTGCTTTTTTTGTTTTGGCGTAGAGAATTTCTCTGATATCTTCGACATCATTTGAGTTGCATCCTCTGAAGAGCATTTCTTCATATTGATTTTCGAGACTGTTAATGTACTCTTCATCGATTTGTTTGGCTCGTTGTTCTCGTTCTGATTTTGACAGTTTTCGTTTGCCAGATCTTGTTGATGCATTTGCTCTTTCATATTTTGACATGTTAAACAGTCGTTATTAATGCAATCGCAAAATAAACTGCAATACTCTTTATCACTGTATATACTCATTTAAATTACAAATAAAATAAAAATTCTAATATATACAGTTAAGGATTAACACACCTCCAGTAACCATGGATTATAATTGAGAAAAAAACAAAAAGATTATCCTTTATAATCCTATTGTTCCGAGCCATAAATAATACGAATCTTTTATAAATTCCTTACACTCCGACTATCCGCCGACCGACCAACCACGCCCAACTATGAGATCTCATAGTAGGGCGTGGTTTTTGTCTTGTAAAAAAAGATATGAAAAAAGTTAAAGTCAAAAATAATAAAAAGTTGAAGTGAAAAAAAAAAAAAAAAAACACTAGACAAAAAATACAAGTCAAAATAAAATGAGCGCAGATGACATTGATTTTTCCCGTACGAAACGACTCCCGCTTATCAAACAGCGCTTCAAACCAGATATAATGCAATGTTAACTGGGGATAAAGGTTATAAATTTAGAGTACCTCTGTGTTTGTTATGTGAAGTTTTTCAAATGAAAGAATATTTTAGAAAAAAAAACAAATTAAATTAGAACTTTATATTGAAAATAATATGAATCAACTATTAGAATGGGTAAGCCCTATCACTGATGCCGAAATGACAAGTCTTGCAAACGTGGGTGTAGCTATTAAAAACCCTATGATTTATGTGAATAATTATAGACTTAAACCCAGTTTACCATTACAAAGAGCTTTATATATGAACAGTAAAAAAGATGATCCTTATACTTTATTACGATTGCTCGTTATGAACAAGCTGTAACCAATGTAGAAAATGGGAAGTATAAAACAGCTGATTTTGTACCTCACAGCATTATATTTTCCGTTACATCAAAAAAAGGAAGTGATCATTTAAACAAAAATTGTTTAGCACCAGTCGAAATGGCTTGCAATATCATTAAAAAAGTTACTCTTTATAACTTTAGAAGAACATTTGTTAATTCAGCAGGTGATACTACTGAATACGAATTGACCAAGTAAGATGATCAATTAAGCTGTTGGAGAAGTTATGTTTCTTGGTGTAAAGGAAATATACCCTCTACTTTTAACATTACCAATTTTGCAGATTATTACAATAGTGACGACGACAGTTTTTTGAGACTACTCGATATTTTAGTACTTCTAACACGACAGATCCTTTAGCCATTGACACCACTAGTGATTACAATTTTGTCAACGATAAACCTGCTGTTATTGCTGGAAATAATTCGTTTAAAATCAATGTTCAATTTACAGGTCAATTTAAAGGAGTACTTATTATGTATTTGCAATATCCAGCTGAACTCGTGGAAGTTGGGGGATGAGCAGATAATTTCTTGTATTAATGGCTCGCAGGCGTACAAGAAGAAGCGGACACCGTCGCACAGTGCCTCACAGCTACGGAAAAACGGCAAAAACCCTCAAATCAGTGTTTCTGAATGGATTTCAACCTTTTTTGGCTCTAAATATATTAAAATTTAATCAGTAACCCAACCCGAAAGTCAGAAAATAATTTTGCACACTTCTTTCAAAATATTTTTGCAAATTTGCAAATTCTGAATTTTTTTCCCACTTTCTCAACATGCTATTCTGTCGTTTTTTATTGTACTTATAGAGACAAATTCATAAATATATATAGTTTATTTACATAAAAAGTGACAAATTTTCATTGTTTTAAACACTCTACATATAATCCTTTAATAACAGCTGATTTTGTCAGTAAACAGTGAAAACAATAAAGATTACATTATTCAGAAACAAATATCTACAATTTCTGTATGTTGTAACATATAACATATATAACATGTAACAATCTAATTTAGATTTAAACAAAAAAGCTAAACTTAGTGTTTCAGCAAGTTAAGAACTTGTTCAGACAAGGGGTTTCCATTGGAAGATTTGTGTTTTATGAAGTTGATCGACGAAATTTCTGGATCAGTCGTGATCAGCAAATATTGAAATTGATTTTTCATTACATTGAGTCTGGAAATTTTGCGTGAATGGTTTAACCTAGCATGTCTTATCACTTTATTTTGGGCCTCCTGAGCCTCCTCAGAATAATAACCAATGGGTAGTTCTAGATTTTCAGCAATTGCAGGTCCATGAACTAGAAGTTTGTGAAGAGTTGGAGGCATTCTGTACCAATCATAGATATTAACTATAAAGGCTAGAGTCTCATTGCAGTATTGGCTAAATCTATCAATATCTAGGTCATACCCTGAACAAACAGCTTGAAGAACTGTCCTCACCCGGAGAATCAACTCAACCTGAACTCCTGTTATGTCAGCAAAAGCCTCACTATGCATGAATGCTCTTCGGGCAGTATTACCATCATTTGTATTCCCAAATCCAGTTTTTGGAACATCTACCAGTAATCTAAGTTCTGCTCTAAACCTATCTTAAATAGTTTTTTTTCTAGCTTGAAGAAGTACCTTATCTTCGGCTAACCTGAAATCTGTCCTTGGAATAGTCATCTCCAGTCTGTAGCCTAAATGAAGTATGTATTCAAAACATTTAATCCAACAATGCAATGATGATAAACCAAGGGACATAGCATCATCATTCACAGGTTTAATTTTAACTAGATCTAGCTTGTTCATTTCTGATGGTTTCGCACCACAAATATTGCAGCTTGCAGATGATTTTGTGTTGGTTAAGGCATTAACCACTTTGCCATCAAACATGGTTAGTTCAACATTGAGATTTTATATTGATACTGACTTTTCTTCCATCCGCAAGTGTAATAATCTCAACATAATCTTCCAAATCAGCCATCTGATCACGAATGTGTTTTTCTTCTGACTTGCTAAGTTCTGTTGTTTCTTTTTTGTATTGAAGACGAAGAGGTCTGCAAAAATGAGAACTATTTGGTTTCTTATTCTCCCTAATTGTTTTACTTTCTACACTTAACTTAAGAGGTACAATTGCAGTTTTGAAAAGGGATTCTTCATTTTTTATAGCCTCCTCAATGTCTGTGTTATCATACCTTTGTTTATACAAACTTTGGCTTGATGCACCATCAAACCCTGCTTTTAGAATAAAACTACCATTGAGCACATTTTGATCTGTATCCAGAGTTTTTAAATTATCTTCACTTAATAAAATAACTTTTTTAAGAGTATGATTCACCATGGACTGTAATTTACTTTCAGCAGAAGTTTCAGTTACAACAAGGTCCTCTGGATAACAATTACTTTTTTCCTTGAATAGAGCATGTAATGTTGAATAAATATTGGCATTGTGTTTGATTGAGGAGTTTCTTATCATTTGATACTGATCATCACTGAGATCACAATTAACTTTTAATGAAAGTGCTTCTTTCTCACTCATCATTATCGGTTCCTTGCTGTCCATACTTTTTCTGATTTCAGATGCTTTCTGAATAGACTCTTTAACCACATAAGCAAAGTCTTGTAAGTCACCTGATGATTTTGCACTTTTAACAGCAGCCAGAGCTAAAACCTCTGGATCATGCGCAGATAATCCAACAACTCTTGTTCGCTTTCTTCTCTCTCCTAGATCTTTCCAATCTTTCTTTGGTCGCCCTCCACTGAACTCTTTTCTGCTTACATTGTCAGCTTTCATAACAATTTGAATTTCGGTTTGCAACCATTTCTTTTCTTTCATTAACAGCCTGTCATATGTTTTGTTTACTGCAATCCACTTAGCTTTCAATTTTATCACCAAAATTCGGATTTTTTCTGTTAATTTTTCACTATGCACTTTTTCACCATCCAAACCTTCTGATATCAAAGTTTCCTCATAAAGGAGGCTCACAATATCCTTGTTAGTTATACAAATTTCTCTTACTTTGGGAATCAAGTCTAAAAATAGAAAATCAAGTAAAAATTTACAAAATCATAAAAAATAAATTAAAAAAATTAATAGGGTTTTTGCCGTTTTTTCGTATCTGTGAGGCACCGTGCGTCGTCGTCATCATAGAGGTAGCGCACGACATCATAGAGGAAAAGGAAAATTTTTTACAAAAGTTAAAAATGTTGCTAAACGACTACTAAAATCAAACGTAGGAGGCTACGCACTCGATATCTTCAAAAACAACGCATTCTATAGCTTTCTTGAAAAAACAATGTCTCTACAAATATAAGTAAGGATTTTGTAGCAGATACTCAACAACTCATGAACTTGTTTAAATAACTGAGACTATTAAAAAGCTCTTGGCAATAAACTTTTTACATGTGGGTTGTTACTTGACTTGGAGAAAGCCTTTGATTCTGTTGATCACTCTAATCTCCTAAGTAAATTAGAACACTACGGTGTTCGAGGTATTGCTCTGGTGTTTATCGTACTTTCTTAAAACTTTGCAATTTGTCTTTATTAATGATCCCAAATCTTTGTCAATAAAATACTTCACAGGTATACGCTAAAGTTCTGAATTAGGATCATTGCTATTCCTCAATTTTATAAATGATCCTATTATCTAAAATTTTAAAGGCTTATTTATTCGCTGACAACATGAACTTACTTATAACAAACCAACCATTAAAAAAAATAAGCAAGTATATGAATCATTTATGCAATCTAGTTAACTGAACTCGTCATTTAAAAATCACATCAATTTAAAATATATAAAAACCTGAACATAAAACTAAATATTTAAAAACCCAGTCTCGTTAAAATATCTTAGAATCAAAATTGACATAAATCTATCCTATTCCTCTAGTCCTAAGAACTTAGCGGTGAAATTGTGTAGATCGAATGAAATGCTGGCTAAAATTTGTCACCAAGTCAGTTATGAAGCTAAGTAAATTATAAATTACTCAATATAAAACATTCAATTTTTGGATCACATCTCAAAAAAGCTTGTCTGGTTTAGCGACAAACCAAGTCTCATGCATTTTCTAGATTATTTAACCTATAAAACAAGGTTATAAAAATGATATATTTACAAAAATACAATTTTAATATTGCATTTTTTGAATAGATCAATAAATATAACTTTAGATAAATTTATAATCAACTTAAAAAAAATTGTAAATTTTAAAGTTAGTCTGTAATTTTTTCCGTATTATATATAATCGACACTCAAGCCGGTGTGTTAAGTCTCTCAACTAAGTAAAGTGAGATACCTATTCACGGCGTATCAAGTTTATCACACAGTTTTCACCAGATAAAAAATAACTCAGTTATTAATTTTGAGTTTTAAGTACTGGCGCAGAAGCAGGGTGATGGAGGGACGATTGCCCCCAACTATTTGATAATTTGTATTTTTTCATATTAATTCTGACTGCCTTTGCCCCCCTCCCCCTCCTCCTCTCAATTTCGAAGGAGGGAAGGGGCGCTTTTCATGATTAAAGTTTAAGAAGGGTTAAATTATTGTTTGTTCTTGACTTTAACGTAGAAAAATGAATGCAAAGGCAAACAGGTACTGAATATTGAATATAATTAACTAAAAAAGACAGTCATCGTTGCTACTGAGGCTAAAAAGACTACTTTTAAAAAACCAATTTTATTCATAATATTGAGTTTAAATTGTACAGATATTTATTTTCTGAATCGAGAATAAATTTAAAATAAAATAAAAAACAAAATTTTGATTTTTTAATGTTAACCAATGTGCCACCATAAGTTTAACTCAATTAAAAAAAACATTTGCATCTTTATCGTTTATTTATACACTTTCTGAGTCGCATGTTCTCAGGAGTAGTCTGATAGTGATATTTAAATTTTTTTTTAAACTTTTAAATTATTTAAAAAAAAATCTAACCCCTCTCCACTAAAAACGAACGAATGTTGTGTAATGTGTAAAAAAAATAACGCCGTGACCAATAAGTGTGTAAAAAACAAATACAAATAGGATGATATTTATTTACACCACATAGCCTAAAATTTATTTAATACTTAATAATGCTTTTTATATTTTTGTGGCTATGAAAATAGCCTCTCAGCGCACACATAATGGGAATCATGAGAAACTGTCACGGAAGACTCTAAAAATATCCTTTGGAGCCTGTTCAACTGACTAGATGCTACCTGCTAACTGTTTTAGAAAACGAATAATTCTACTCCATTTCAGATACTCCTGGTTTCATTACAGTCACGCGACATATTCACAGCTATAACTTATACAAAATTCCATATAACCTTAGTTTATTAGTTGTAAAATATATATATATAGATTATTAGTTGTAAAATGTATATACAAGTTTATGTTACTATATTGGTGTAATAAATATATAAAATACGTTACACCATTTTTAATGACTTTCAACCAAATTCATACTAACAGCATCGAGACAATCTATTACAGTAGACTTACACAAAGTACACTGCATTGACTGTTTACATTACATACACATCTTTAAGACTCAAAACAGTCACAAATCTCACTGACACTCATGATACTGCAACAAAACACTGCACTTATCGACACTCATTTCAACAAAAATGACTTACAATTCTATGTAAGTTGTACTGAGCCCCACAAAGTGTCCTCTGGTCCCAGTGTCAATTCAGAAGTCTGTGGCAATCGTCCTGACAGGACACTATGAGAATAGTCTTTTTGGGATAACAAAGTGGGATACCTTGACGAGATACCCTGGTGTATACCCAGAGTGGAACTTCTTTTGGGATGCCTGTCTCGGGCGAGAGTTGGAGGTCCTCTTGTGTTCATACTGTACCATAGGGCACGAATCCATACTGTACTCGAGACGCCCTTGACACACTTAAATCGATAATGTATGTTTACCACCCTAATATTACAGACCACATGATAACTACTTGTAAAACGAATAATTCTTCTCCATGACTGATACCGTCTACGCAATTTAATAGAACAACAGGAAATGACTCTTATGTTTCTCAACTACTAGACAACCACAACTTTTGTATTTTGTTGTTTTTTGAAATAATTTGTGTTACTTTTGTGATTAACCACATGTGATCAGTGTTCAATTATCTTCTCCTCATGACCATTTTTTTTCCTTTTAATCTAATCCTTATAACCTTTCTACATTTTCAGTTAATCTATGAGGCTTTATACACCCAATTTAACTTTACTACACTTCATGACTTTCAACAACACTCTCTAATAACAGCGTGTAATAAATATATTTCCATAACGCACTTATTTATCTTATATGTCCCTTTTACTGCTACCAAGATGTTCCATGACTCTATACATACTTAACGTATTATAGGACTCGTTGTTTGTAGAGCGACACCTACAGAAGGCTTTAGAACACGCTACAGGCATTGCAAACCCTCGAATCAACCTGGAACGCGAGAAGATGTTCAAGATAATGAATGGAGACTGTTTCTATCCAATGACAAACTGGCCACTCGATATCCAAATAATATTTTGGAACAAAGTCACCTCAGACCTGGAAACTTTAAAATTGACAATATTTTTCCTAGGGAATGGTTGCTCGCCATTTGTCTTATTTACATTCCTCATTCTTGGGTTCAAAAGAGACCCACCCAAATTTAATACACATTACTATTTTTTCCCCTTGTCTATATCTCTTATATAAGTATTTATATGCAATTATTAACTATTATTCAATTTTGTACACATACCAAAATACCACTAGTGTGGCACTCATAAAACAAATGACAGCCACACACTAATAATTCTCATACCACTTATATGTAGGACAGAAACAGTCAAATACGTACAATACAAAAATGATACACACTATTACTTACCTTTAGGACAACGAACGAAAATTCACTCCATCAAATGAGAGAAGAGCAATTGGTCCATTCAGCATGAGAACCCTTTTCCCACCAGGCGAAAACTTGAGACATGACAGGGACTTTAAACGATGGGTGGACAACGAAAAGAAAAGAATGCTGACAACACTGACTTACAAAATGATTACAAACATATTTGACCACGTACTGACAAGTGAAGAAAAGGAAGCACTTGGAATAGGATTGAAGTTTATACTTAACTCACAGAAAGTAGAAAGAGAAGTATACGAGGCCAGTGTGGAGAAATTCAAAAGAAAACTACGACTCAAGATGTTCTTCAAGGAAAGAAAGGAGCAGAAGAGATTGGTATTCTACAAGAAATCCAGTTGGACACCTCCAGAAACAGAGAATGGAAACATACTCGAATATTTTGGTAAGATAGACAGAGATCTAGAGGAGATGTGGAACAGAGAGATACCGAAAAAGAGAAACAATCTAAAACCAGAGGTATGGCAGGCACTGAAAAACTTACAAAACAACCGAGACATTGTTATCAAAAAAACTGACAAGGGGGGTGGTTTCTGCATCATGAACAAAATAACATACGAAGAGAAAGTGAATGAACTGCTAATGGACAGAACAGTATACAGAGAGCTCCAGACTGACCAAACGAATAAGATTGTGAGAGAAATTACTGACATGTCAAAATACATGCTTAAACTTTCAACAGACTGCAGATTTCCTTCTTCCCCACGAACCATGTAGACCACCACTATTTTACGGGCTTCCAAAAATTCATAAACCTAACATTCCGCTACGACCAATAGTCAGCGCATGCAGCGGACCAACGGACAATCTATCAGAATACCTGACAAAATTCATACAACCACTAGTCGAATCACTTCCAGCCTACATTAAAGACAGTATACACTTTCTCAACATGTTACAAAATATACGACTTCAATCTTCGGAATTCATCTTTGTGACGGCTGACGTGACATCACTCTACACCAACATCCCACATAGAGATGGCATCGACGCAGCATTACACAACTTGAGGCTCATACCAATACAAGATAGACCAACTGACTGCCCATCCCCGGGTATCATAGCTAATCTAATAGAAGAAATTCTATCAAACAGTACTTTTTCCTTTGGTGACAAACACTACCATCAACTGGCAGGCACATCAATGGGCACACGAGTTGCGCCATGCTATGCGAATTTATTCATGGGGAGGCTTGACAATTAAATCACTAACCAATTTCCGAACCACATTACTTTCTACAGAAGATTCATTGACAACATATTCTTCATTTTTCAAGGACCCTTAGAAGTGTTAGATCAGATCTGTAACTACATGAACACTATTCATCCAACTATCAAATTCACTTTTAATCACTCAGCGACATCAATAAACTTTTTAGACATACTACTGTACAAAAATGATCAAGGGAACATTCACACGACCATCTACCGAAAACCAACTGACACAATAGGACTACTTCATTATGACTCACATCATCCTACACACACCATACCGGGCACCATATACAGCCAAGCTCTCAGATACTGCACTATCATTACAGAACTTAACAACCTAAAAAAAGAACTTAAATACCTAACTATGACACTAGTACTTAGGGACTATCCTCTGCACATCATCAACAATAACATTAAAAAAGCGCCTTATAAAACGCAACATGAACTCATCAACAACAGGCGAGCGCAGGATAATACAGAACGACTAACAATAATTACACCATATACTCCCATTGGACAACAAATCAACAGCATTATTCTTAATAACTGGAACATGATTGACCCAGACTTACAACTACAGGACATATTTCCACACAAACCACTATCAGTACATACAAACTTAAAATCTATTAAAGACTTACTAATACACACTAAACACCAACAATAATAACTGTACAAAGAATATCAGCTTTTACTTCAACCCCTCTATCAACATCATCTAAATGGAAACGCAAAACTTTTTATGAACAAAAACTCTGGTTCATCAAGACTCTAAAAACTAACGCAAATTTGTCATCGGCGTTCCAGGCCTCGCTTGCCTCAGTCTCTTACTCAGCATAAAAGCCATTTCTAAAACCGCATGTTATTCTGTTTGAACTCTGATACAGAGCGGTGAGTTTAAAATTGCTTCAATTTATTTATATTCTTTGGATATTTAGGCGGATTAAGATTCCTATCAATCTTTATACATTTAAACGTTCCCTGTATACCACTGTTTATTGATAATTCTAAATTTAACTTTTATAACAACGACAAGCGGATATTTATCATCAAGAACACATTTTACATCCTCGTCACGAGTTAAATCAAAGATAATATTTACTTTCAAAATGGTAAGCACACATGTTTTTATTACTTAACTCTCCTTTATTCTATTTGCAATTATATTTGTAGACAATTTATATGTAATAATATTTATATGGAAGAGAACTTATGTCTTTGTTTTTTCTCATTTTACTAAGGTTTTAAATATACAGTTATAATTTATAAATATGTACCAAAATGACTATCAATTTGTGTTGCGTGTCTGTGGTACATAATAAATGTCATATGTTATCTATGTGAATGCCTACATTGACATTCACAAGTAGATACACAAAGGCCCTGGTCAGAGTTGACCAAGAAAAGAGCAAACTAAGTCTAAGATAAACCATCCCATCACAAAGTACTGGTGTTTTACAAATTTTGAGCACGTGCTCGTTTTTAGCAAAGTAGTGTCCACAGGGTGTCGACCATTGGTCAGGCGCCAGACCTTCGAAACTCCCTGATGACAATTAATGGTCCTGATGAGAATGTCATCTTGACACTACATGGGTAATTGGATAATAAAACACCTATATTTTAATCATATACCACTCAATACACCGATGATTGTCATTCTAAGATTTGTACTAATGTTTCTAGAATTTACATTTGCTAATTTATGCCTGTAGAGTTATACTTAACCCAAACTGAGTCATTATAACATTACTCTAACACCTATTTAACACAATAAATGTGTGAAATAGCCAGTATAATGTATATAATACATATAAATAATTTACGGATGTCTTGGAATATATATGTATGTCCATGGGGTAAATGTGTGTGCATAAACATGCGTGAGCACATATATACTCATGTGTTTGTATGAATATATACGTAACTATTTTTTATTTTATTTATACTCATGTGTTTGTATGAATATATACGTAACTATTTTTACTCAGTGAGTGTTTGTGCATATGTATGTATTTATGTATATATTTGTAGACAGATACATACCTATTTTTATGCATATGTATGTATGTTTGTGGGTATATATATATGTAGAAGGGTATGTATATATATATATACATGTAGTGGTTGTATGTGTACAGCCAAAATGCATAACCACTGCCCAGTACTACTTAGTTTCACATTAGGTGTCCAAAACTACATAATGTGCTTGTACATATCAGGCTATACATAATATGTGTAATGTTACTATAAATATACATGATATTTAATACATAATTACTGTCAAATACACTAAAGGTACTACATCTAATATTGTTTTTATAGTCACTGCATCTTTTTACTATATATATTTATCATACCTATAACTGAAGCCACACCACACTAACTATATATAAAACGAATCATTCCACTCCAAATATTCTACTAGAGCTCTGTTACATACACCATCTGATAACTACTTAAAAAACGAATAATTCTACTCCAACTCTGTGACATACACCCATACACATCCCTCTATAAAAAATAAGAAATAACACTTAAATTATATCTAAATGTACACATGTTATTGTTAATGTATCATTCCCACACTGTTAAAATACTATAATAATGCTAATAAAGAGTTATTAAGCTAATGAGAAATAAAAAAACACAAATTCACATTATTACTAGATACCAAATAACTTAATTTTGATAACCAGCTTCCAACCACTAATATTGTTTTGAAACTAAAAACTCATACTAAAGACACTAGTCACCATGAATATAAGTAAACACTATCTCAACCATACTATACATACAGTTTGTTTAATTGACAAGAGGCTACCTGCTACCTATTATATAAAACGAATAATTCTTCTCCACTTCAGATACTCCTGTTAACATAACAGTCACATGACATTTTCACAGTTACTCTTATAACTTTTACATAATTCCATATAATCTTAGATTATTAGTTGTAAAATATATAGATATATATATATATATATATATATATATATATATATATATATATATATATATATATATATATATATATATATATATATATATATATATATATATATATATATATATATATATATATATATATATATAGATTATTAGTTGTAGAATAGATATATAAGAGTTTGTGTTACTATATTAGTGGAATTCTGTTTAAATTTTCCAGATTATCTAGTTGTAATAAACTGTTATTTTAAAATACATGTTAGTGGACTTCTAGTATTCATGTCTAACTTACGTTACAACAGCTTGAATGACTTTCAACCAATTTTATACTTACAACTCATACCATCAAGACATTTTATTACAGTAGAGACACACAAGCATTGACTGTCTACATCACATACACATCTACTAGGCTCAAAACAGTTCACAATTCCTACTGATCCTCGTTATACTGCAACAAAGCACTGCACTTATCGACACTCATTTCAACAAAAGTGACTTACAATTGTATGCAAGTTATACTGAGCCCCACTAGCCCCAAGTTATACTGAGCCCCACTCGGGCGAAAGTTGGAGGTCTTCTTGTGTTCATACTGTACCATAAGGCACGAATCCATACTGTACTCGAGACGTCCATGACACACTTAAATCGATAATGTATATTTACCACCCTAATAATACAGACCACATGATAACTACTTATAAAACGAATAATTCTACTCCATCACTGATACTGTCTACACATTACACTTACGTATCTCGACTATTGTTTATTGTTATTGTTTATTTTTACAACATTATACTTATCATTTTTTTATTAATTTTCTACTTTGAGGCTCTTTGTTTTCCACTAGACATCTGTCCTTTTGTACTTTTATCTCACTCTGCTCAACTCTTTTAAACTTATTATTTATCCCTAAGGCGTTCACTGCTCGGTGCAGCTTCACTCAAATGCTTTGCATTTACAAAAAAAACTGTAAATTTTAAAGTTAGTCTGTAATTTTTTCCGTATTATATATAATCGACACTCAAGCCGGTGTGTTAAGTCTCTCAACTAAGTAAAGTGAGATACCTATTCACGGCGCATCAAGTTTATCACACAGTTTTCACCAGATAAAAAATAACTCAGTTATTAATTTTGAGTTTTAAGTACTGGCGCAGAAGCAGGGTGATGGAGGGACGATTGCCCCCAACTATTTGATAATTTGTATTTTTTCATATTAATTCTGACTGCCTTTGCCCCCCTCCCCCTCCTCCTCTCAATTTCGAAGGAGGGAAGGGGCGCTTTTCATGATTAAAGTTTAAGAAGGGTTAAATTATTGTTTGTTCTTGACTTTAACGTAGAAAAATGAATGCAAAGGCAAACAGGTACTGAATATTGAATATAATTAACTAAAAAAGACAGTCATCGTTGCTACTGAGGCTATAAAGACTACTTTTAAAAAACCAATTTTATTCATAATATTGAGTTTAAATTGTACAGATATTTATTTTCTGAATCGAGAATAAATTTAAAATAAAATAAAAAACAAAATTTTGATTTTTTAATGTTAACCAATGTGCCACCATAAGTTTAACTCAATTAAAAAAAACATTTGCATCTTTATCGTTTATTTATACACTTTCTGAGTCGCATGTTCTCAGGAGTAGTCTGATAGTGATATTTAAATTTTTTTTTAAACTTTTAAATTATTTAAAAAAAAATCTAACCCCTCTCCACTAAAAACGAACGAATGTTGTGTAATGTGTAAAAAAAATAACGCCGTGACCAATAAGTGTGTAAAAAACAAATACAAATAGGATGATATTTATTTACACCACATAGCCTCAAATTTATTTAATACTTAATAATGCTTTTTATATTTTTGTGGCTATGAAAATAGCCGTTTTTAATTTCTCTTCCTTGGAAACTTTCTCAGCGCACACATAATGGGAATCATGAGAAACTGTCACGGAAGACTCTAAAAATATCCTTTGGAGGGAATGATCCTCACACATTACTGTTCTCAAAAATGCAAAAAATGAAATCTTTTTGACCGTCGGAATAAAAAAAATCAGTTTTACTTTTTTTATTTATTCCTTAAAATCATGAATTGACAACTTTGACTCTTTTTGCATTTTTACAGCATATCTAAACAAATTCTACTCAAGCACTCTTTAGATATGGATACTTAGATGAATTTGACCAAAAACATCTTTACTAAAAAAAAATAAGTAAAATAAAAATATATTAATATAAATCCGTTTTAAAGTTTTATATCTATTCTAACAAGCCGTAAATGGTACCATTTCCTGGTATGTAATTTTTCATTAGACAAGATTTGTTGGTTCTTCCCAATATGTCTAAAGGACCAATCTTTAAATATTTGCTTTGTGCTATATTTTTAATCAAATTTTTGTTTCTGAATTCCGGGAAATAGTACTGACAAAATAAAGTGTGCAATACCTACATATCTGTGCATAAGAGGATATCTGCTTCGGATCCCATTTTAAAGATAAATTTTCCATAAAAATCTAATGATGACAAGGTGTTTCTTGACCAATGACCAATTTCAATGTCAACTTTTGCTAGTCACCAATGACAGCCCTAATTATATGCATAAAAGTAGTGATTTTCTTTAGGTCTGCTTTGCGATCATGCCTAATTCAGTCAAGTCCCATGATAAATGCAGGAAAACAGTTTGTTTTCTCTGCATGAGAAAATGTGTCAGAGGTGACAGGCCACTTGATACAAGTTGTGCTAGAAACCCTTCCAACTTCTATAGACTTCAGTGACTCAAGAGTGCCCAGAGGCATTTGTGACACAATGTAGGCTTGCATTAGGGAAAAAAGCAAGGGGAGAGTCTGTCATCAGTTCTCCTGTCTTTGACTTCTCCTCCATCAGGATGAGAAAGCTCCATCAGGATGAGAAAGCAAGCATCAGGATGAGAAAGCAAGCAAGCCTCCATCTGGATGAGAAAGCAAGCATGTGACTGTCTTATCTGTAAGATAGTGCGGATGAAGTTCCTTGAAAAGCATCCTCTGGACAAACCACCGTCTTCAAATTCAGCACAGCCTCAAGCAACACAGCGAAGGTACTCAGACTGCCTTTCAATCATTGGAAGAGGGGTGCCACATAACTGTAGCAATGCCTCCTTCAGTGAAAATATGACAGCACTTCCACTTGAAAACCCTAAGGTTGGAGAGCAAATTGCGGCATCTGTAGTTGCTGCCAAGGAAGCCTCTCTAAGCCTCTGGTGGGCGCCCATTGCGAGTGAAGAAAGGTAAAACTTATTGTTCTTAATAGGCACTGCTACATTATTTTCGTGGTTTAAATACTCAAGAGATTTTTGTAAATTAGTAATGAGAATTCCTCTGTTATCATAGGTCCATTCAGTGACAAAAATCTCTTCCCTGAGGCTGATGTTTTGGGCGCTCGAGACTTAGTGCAACTTCAAGCCAACACCGGGCTGTCAAATCAATCTGTAAAGAAGCTAGTGTCTACACTTAACGACTTCTCCCAGGCTTGAGTCTTGGAGGCAAACATTCACGCAAAGTTTGCTGAGCTTGGCAAGAGCTTAGCAGATTACTTTACCCAATCTACAATTGAGATCACCAAGTCAAATTGTTGTTCACTGCATCAAACTAGCAGACCTTCTTTATCAGCTGCTGCTCCAAAGGAAATTTTACTCAGAACATGTCGTGAAGCTTGGTATTGATAGTGGAGGAGGCTTTCTCAAGATCAGCCTCGGAATTCAAGAAGCTGAACAACCTGAAGACTTACAATCTCCCACGCGAAAAAGACTTTGGCTTCACAAGTGGCAAAAGACACAAGCGTCAAGTGCCAGCTTCTGGTTGCCATTGTTGAAGATGTTCCTGAAAACTAACCATAAGCGAGACTAGGTTTTTTCAAACTGAGACGAGAAGTTAGTACTTCTCGTGAGACCGAGAACGAGACGAGACAAGAAATTTAACAATTTCCGAAATCAAATTTATTAAAATCCAAGTAAAAAAACTGTAAAAATGGTTTTGACAAACAGACACAATTGACATTTGTCAAATGCAAACAACTTTTTCAAATTTTAATTCAGAATTTTTTTGCCAAACTTTTCCAACAAGACAATGTTTTCTCTGATTAAGATGATTTGTTCTAATTTTTCTGGGTGTAAGTTGTGTCTGGATGATCGGACGACATTTCCGTCTGAGCTATTAACTCTCTGATTTAGTTGAACTTGCTGGAAAACCTAAAATTTGTCTAGCTAATGAAGAGAGTTCTGGCAATGTATTTGAATGCAATTTCCACCAATCAAAAATCGGAAAGTCTTTTTTGGCATCAGGGAGATATTCATACTAACACATTTCGCTCAAAATAGGATTCAATTCAGATGTTGGTTCTTGTGTTTCAAGTCTGACGTTTAACTTGCCCTTCAGTTTTGAATTAGGGGACAAATCTGCTGAAAGGTCTCTGGCTACAGGCTGACACTCAACATTATCCTTAACCTGTGAGGCTAACCATTCTTTTGTTGTTTGAAATTTTTTGATGAGCTTTAAGTGAAGTCTCTTTAAAGCAGGATTTAAATAGTTTGCTGCAGCACTCAATAAGTTTCCAGTGTGACAAAGAGGAAATCTTTTCTCAATGCAGGTTTTCAAGTTTTTTGCATACAAGACACCGTAGCCATATTTTCCATCTGTCGCAATAAATTGATCAATTTTGTCATGGATTAAATAAAGAGAATCGGCGGCAGTGTTAATTGTTGGAATAGACTCAGCCGACCAGGTTTCTGTAGCTTCTTTAAGTGGTGCCAAAATTTCCACTGCTCCCTCGATTGATTTCCACTGTGATGCACTAATGGCCTTTGAAGAAAAAATATCTTCTTTTGCACATAAGCTGATAATTGCATTCTTTAGATGTAGGACAGAAATGCAATCCAGTGCAATCCAGCCATGCAATCCAGTTCACTATTTCATCTTGTGTCAACAGATTGGCGTAACTGTCTAAAATTGATTTCTTGAGCGTCTGATTCTGATTCAAGCAACTCAGCTGCAACTGTTGACTAGTGAGTTAAAGAAGCCAAATCTTTGCATTTTTGCAACGCATCATCCATTCCAGCAGTCATTCCAAATGAGTCTCGAACTGCACATTGCAAAATGTGATTGTTGCACAAGTATTGGTCAAGGTGCTTTGACAATTTGACTACAAGTTTCATGTTTCTTGCCTGGTCGTTCACGCAGTACATTGGCAAATCAACAGGCAAACTGGATTCTTCTAAGAAAGAATCCAGCTTTCGTTCAATTAAGATACCTATGTGTCTGCCTGGGAACTGTTGGACATGGGGTATCCAGTGATGAAGTCTCCAATTTTCGTCAATAGCATGAAAAGTCCAAGAAATGTAGCTGTCCTAAGCTCTAGAAGTCCAAAGGTCAGAAGTAAATGCAGCACTTTTTAGATTTGGCGTATTCCCCGTTATGATGCTCTTCATTCCAGCTTGAACTTCTCTTGACCGAATTGAAAGCTTTCTTGAATATGTTGTTCTGTGATGAAGGCTAAGGGTTTGCAATGTCAAACAATTTCTTGAAACCTCTTTCTTCGACTGCTGAAAAGGATGCCAGATCAGTTTAAAAGTAATCCAGCATTGCAGAGTCAAACTGTTTTTGAATGGAATTGTCTTTGTCATATTTGGACTTTGTTTCAAGCATTTCGACCATGGTTCGTTGTTTCTTCTTAGAAAGAGGAAGAAGAGAGTCATCAGTTTTTTCAGAATACTCTACGTAATCTTGGCTGTGTTTTTTTCGAGATGACGATGAAGTCCGCTTGTGCTTCCATCTTCTGTTTTCAATGACTTTTTGCACGCCTTGCATTCGGCACCGTCACTTGTTTTTTGAAAATATCTCCAGATTTTGTTTTTTCTTGGTGACGTTTTTGATCGTTGAAATAAAGCAAGAATATTTCTTTTCAATATGAACAATATGTGTCAAGTTGAATTCCACTGGTAAACTAATGAAATTAAGTCGAAAGTGCACCATTTTATACAAAAAGTTTTTGTATTTAAGTCTAATTAAGAATATTTAAAATCTAATAAAAATTTTTTAATTAGATTTAAAAAAAAAAAAACTAATTAAAAAATGTAATTAAAAATTTAATTGTTTTGTCAGTAACAAATTAAATTTTTAATTAGATTTATTTAAATCACGGAGTCAAAATATTAATTAATTAAAAAAACAAATCATTAAGGATTTTAGGAAATAATATTATATTTAAGTCTCGTTCTACTTCTCACGAGAATTTTCTATTTCTCGTTTCTCACGAGAAGTCCCATTTCTCACGAAACGAGAAACGAGAACAAGACGAGATTTCGCTCATGGTTGCTGAAAACTACACTAACATTCAGAAGATCCTTAACTTGATTTATCCTGATGGAGTTGACTTTCTCCTCTCCTACGATTTAAAACTGGCCAACATTGTATGTGACAGTCAATTCCATTTCTGCTTACATCACTGCACTTGGTGTGATGTTGAAGCAAAAAAACTCTCTCAAAATGGGAACCTTCGGACGTTTGAGTCACTGCGACAGTGCTTTGATGCCTTTCAGCTAAAAATTACATTCCATCTTTACGTGGAGAATTTATAACAGTCTTATTTTTTAACTATTTCAGTTACCATTTCAAACAACAATAACTGTTTCTTGATACCAGATCTAACCTTTATCCTTTCATTAATGTCAATTTAATTAAAAATTGGAAAAATAAAATTTTTCTGGTGTTTCAGGCACAAAACAAGCACGACTGTTCAAGAATGTCATTCACTTGCCACTCTTTGACAAACCAGACAGCTCTTTGGTCCTCACCTTCATAGCACCCATGGAGCTCCACCTCCTCCTTGGTGTGGTCAATCATCTTTTCAAGGCCTTAAAAGAGGCTTTGCCAAAGGCTGATGATTGGCCAAGTTCACTGCACATCAAGAGCCAGCCATTCCATGGTGGCCAGTTTGCTGGCAACGAATGTCGTAAGCTTCTGAGGAGTGTAGATGTGCTGAGGCAACTGGCTGAGCAGGTACTTTTTAAGTTTTACAACTTACCTTACGCTAATCTCTTCAGAAGTACATGGTTTAGTGTTTTGTTACTGTTTTTCTTTACTATATTTGAGCATTTTTTTATACATGATTGTATCTTCAATATTTTTGGCATCATCGACACTCTTTAAAAGTTTGATGCTGTAGTGTCCTCCTGCTTGGGCAGCACCCTTGATCCTCACTTCGCTTCAAAGATTCAGGCCTTCAGAGCATCATTCTTTCTCTCCTAGGGGTCAGCGTCACCCTAAAAGTTCACGCAGTGTTCTTCCATATGGAAGACTTTATTCTGTTGAAAAAGAATCACTTGACAAATACAGTGAGCAAGCCACTAAGGCACTGCATCACAGCTTCAAATATCATTGGGAAAGATACAAAAGGCCCAACAACCATCCAGAGTATGTAAAATGGCTCAAAACATGCATGGTTGACTTCAACAGCAAGAGTGTCTAAAGTCATCAGGAGTTTTTAATCTGTTTGGCTTGACTTAGGAATCCTTTTTAAAGATTCATCTTAGTATCCATATCTAAAGAGTGCTTGAGTAGAATTTGTTTAGACATGCTGTCAAAATGCAAAAAGAGTCAGAGTTGTCATTAATAGTAATAACATGTCAGTAATAACATTGATTGTCATTAATAACATTGATTGTCAGTAATAACAATGATTGTCAGTAATAACATTGATTGTGTCAGTAATAACATTGATCAAATTTATCAAAGTGCTGCTTGTATTATTTGCTAACTTCAATTGATTTTATATGTATATTTGTCCCTGAATACCCTTTGTGATAAAAAACTTAGGAGTCGAGTTGCATAACCGAAGTATTGAAGGTTTCTAATTAGAAATATATTTTATTAGTTAATATTTATTTATTATTAACAAAAAATTATACTTAATACAAAGTTTTTCCCACTTTATAATAAAATTAAAGAAATAGCAACTTAAAAAGTAACATTTATTACTTTTAACATTTTATGCACATGATTCCAATAAAGCTTTTTTTATGATGTGCTTGGCATTGTGTGCAAGGTCCCTGACCCTTCGTTAAAAAATATTCTTCAAGAGTATTAAATAGCTTTGTCTAAAAACAAACTCATAAAACACTATGCATAACAAAAATAGAAGGACTTAGCGTAGGTTTTAGCGCAGGTTCAAAAATATCTAAAAGGCTTTTAAAAATTTTTATAGTAATTATATTTTTCTAAATTAAAATACATTTCGTTGCTCCTTATTATTTCTGATTCCTCAAAACCCCTTACATCTGGGGCTTAAACCACTTTTGCTCCCCTAACTACGTCACTGTTATTAACAATTGAGGTTCACATGTAAGAGTAAACTAAGTATTCCCATAGCTAACATTAGCAATTCAAGTTTGATCTTATTTGAGTGCTTAATAAAATAGGGCTTGAGAATTTGAATTTTACGCCTTTTAAAACCCCGATTACACTGAATGTTTTTATTTTATCCATTAGATATAATTTCGGTTAAAATTTAAAAAGTGAAATTTAGAATAATTCGATTGTTTCTTATTTTTTTTAAATTTACAGTTTTAAGAATACAAACTTTATTATTAAGAAATTGTAATTATAAAAACTCTCAATCCAAAAATTACCTTTTTTTTTTTTCATTGTTAACTAGGTCAATTTCTCTCAAGTAAAGAGATTAAACATCATCTATATCATCTGAATTTCTAACTGCGGCTTATAAAATAATATTATTAACCACTTTAATTTGATCCTCCATATTAAGAATCTCTATTTAAAGATTCCGCAACTGCTTTTGTTTATTTATAAAAATGTCATACTCTTCTGAGCATTTTATTTCGCTTTTTAGAGGTTCAGCAGCCACCATTATGTCCAATTGATGAACTCCTTCTTCAAACATGTTTTAAAAATTTGAATAAATACCAAGAGCCATGTGTAAACTAGACAAAGACACCTTAAAAGTAAAACATAGTTTATATAAAGTGTAGTACTTTGATATTATTTTTGAATATCATGCTCATAGTAATTTTTCACTTTCAAGGTAAAAAAAATAATGAAAATTACTTGGTCTAATGGTATTTTTAAAATTGGTTCGCTTATCACATTATTGAAATTTTTTGCAATACTCTTTTGTCCTCCATTTTTTATAAACCTTTTATGATCCAAACATAAATCTTCCAATGTGCGATACTTTATTTCAGGGTCAATACATTTCATATCATTTGCTGTCGCATAACAGAAAAGACAACAATGGCTCCCTCAAGAATAAAATAAGCAATATATTATTAATTAAAAATTAAATTACATCTTTTTATATTATTGAACAGGGCCATCCTTTCGAATTTTAGGTAAGATTAGTGATAATCGGTTTTGCGATTCATACCCAATATCAGTTACCTCTGATTTTCCTGATAAAGAAAAACCTATTTATTTAAAGTTTCAAATAAAAATACCTGAAGCTCCTGGGATACCACAAAGTGCACTAGGAAACTTATAATCACCAAAAATGAATACTCTAATATTGCTATCCCTATAAATAAAATTAAATGTGTTATTCGCAAATGATTGTAGTAGGTCTATGCTCTATAGAAGTATATAAAGATTATCAAATGAACAATGTAAACATTGTCAATATATTTTAACAACCATTCTCCTATAAACATAATCTAAATAAAGATAATCAACAAAATAAATAAAGATCTAAAACAAGGTCTAATAAAAAGATAATCAGCTTGTTAAAGTCTTTTTTTTTAAATCTCCAAGTTGTTTTGTAAAAATGCCTTCACTAGTTTCATTAAACATAGCCCAAAAGATACCTAGTTGTTTAGGCGATGCAAAGCAAAGGGAAAAAAAAAAGATTTTATTGTATCTTATCGCAAATCGCTTTTTTTGTAGATCTTTAATTTTTTTTCAAATCTTGAAATGGCAAATTTAATATTGTTTTGATATTCCTTTGCCTCAAAAATACTAAAAGTGATGGTGTTATCTTTGTTGTTTGGGTATATGGTATTTGCTACTTGGTAAGTAGCAAATACCATATACCCAAAACTCCTCCTATTTTAATCTGTTTCTCTTTTTCAGGGAAAAACTCGTGATAATGAAGATTTTTACAATTATAGAAAAGTTATAAAAAATATGTACATGTATTAACAATACTTAATACATTAATATTAACAAATATTGGGTAGTGATGATGAATATACGCATCTTAACAACCTTAATATAAAACCTTTATGCATTTTACATCACATTTATACATGCATTTTACATCACGTTTTACATTTACTTATCATTATGTTGGGGGTCAAATACGTTTGAGTGGTTATATGCTATATTGTCGTACTTCTATTTGTATGTGATTAAAAAATAGTTTTAATGTTAATATTTATATTTGATCAAAAATTATATTCAGTTTATAAAAAATAATTTAAAAACAAATTGAGACTTATTTAATACTTTATTAAACACAATCAAATTGTATCAGATATAACACACTACAACTGAATTATGGATCTGATATATCAACAATTTTTGATGACAGCTGGTTTAGAGTCCAACTGGCAGTTGCTTCATGTTAAAAGCAGGAATTTATTTTTTTAAGTTATTATTTTAATCCAAATCACCTTTCTAATTTATCAAAATGTTTGAAAATATGGGTTTGCAAATTTTCAATATAGTCGTAAGATGCATCTTTTATTTTAAAGGGTCCTTTAATTTCCTTTTCAAATGTAAACGGGACATTCTCTACGATAAAGTCACACCCAGACAGTTTTTCACTAACTATTCGTTGTGAAGCATGTGATGCTGTTTTTATATCAAAACTCTTCAGCTATCTGTAAAAAAATTATTTACAATATTCTATAAAAGTAAATAATGTTTTTAATTAACTTAAAAACATGCAAAAATAAGAATATAGATATACATTTTAAGCTTTTCCATGGTATGCAGAGATCTGCTATTATAGCGACCATCTTAGTTGTACTAATTGTGACTTGAATATTAGAAATAGCCAATGTTTTTTCTTTTGTTTCTGATGGAAGTGATTTCAGAAGCTTTAAGGACTGGCTACAAACTGCGTCATTAGATGGTCCAGACACAACTTCTATATTTCTTTTGAAAATACCATTTCTTTCTCGTACAGTTGCATTTGATGCCTCGTTGCTTGTGACATATGTTTTTGGAATAGATGAATACAAAACCGTCTAAAAAAAAGGAGATCTATGAAAAATATTTATTAAATGTTAAATATTTTATTAAATATTATTAATTTAATTAACTTTTGAAATGTTAAATATTTTATTAAATATTATTAATTTAATTTACTTATATAATTTAATTTACTTTTTAACAATTATTAAATATTTAATTTACTATTTAAAAAAGTTAATTTTAAAATCAAAAATTTTACTCTAGGCCCTTCACTTCTAAATGAAATTGATTTCCCACTACTTTGTTTCATCTTTTGCTTAAGAACGTGGAGTGTAGCAGCTTCAACTATTCTTGGAATATGACTACTAGCTGTTAGATTAAAAATCTCTAAAATGCTACTGTTGAAAGTATACGTTGATGGTGATAAACTTGATGAAGATAATGGTGATGACAACAATATTGAGACGGGTTGTGTTTTTTTTATTGCAGGCGAGCTTATGATGTAAATACACATCGTATTCTATTATAACATTGAACTTTGTTTTACATTCAATACTTGGAACAGTCAGCATTTGTAAAAGTAAATTTGTTTTATTGCTGATCATGAAGTTTTCAGGCAACACAGGTGCATCACATTGTGGGCATAAAGATTCATTAATGTTTTATTTTAACATTTTCTACTATACAGAGAAAACAAAACAAGTGTTCACCTTTTTTTAAAGACACCGGTTGCTTTGGTATTTTATCACATAAATTGCACATGCATAGCTGCAAATATGGATTGAATTCATTTTTCAAATTATCTATTTCCAAATTGTGTATTGTGAAAATATTTTCTTTTAAAATGCTAAACATTGAAAAAGTCCAAACTTTTTCACCAATTCTAGGATAGCCAATAAACTTTGTCTCATCTCTTATTCAAGATTTTGAAGCATTGAGACCTCGACTCAGTTTTTTTTACTTGATGACAAGTATAACAGTCATCACAATGAGGTGTCCACTGTGTTCGCAAAAGCAGACTTTCTTTTGATTATTGTTAAAACATTTTTCACAAATGCTACATAACAATGTTAGTTGTTAAGTAGCATTTGTGACAAATGTTTTAAGGGTGAACCCCTTCCACATCTTTTAGTTTGACGTGAAAAATATTTTTAATTTTACTTTTTTGGATGGCTCCAATAGGGTATTTATATTTATATATATATATATATATATATATATATATATATATATATATATATATATATATATATAGATATATAGATATATATATATATATATATATATATATATATATATATATATATATATATATATATATATATATATATATATATATATATATATATATATATATATATATATATATATATATATATAAGCTTATTTTCCTGCAAACAAAAACCTTTTCTGACAAGAATTACAAGAATAGACTAACAATAAGAAAACTTTTTGTTACTTAAGATTATTCTATGGCATGCAGCAGCGGAAATATTGAATATCCTTTTTCATCTGGTTTATATATACACTTTCTGATGAACCCGGATATGTTCAGCTGTTTACTTCGACCTTTCTGGACATTCACACATTCACTCAGAAGGAAAATAATGAATGTTTTTGACTCAACAGGGTTCTCAAAAATATTATCTAAATAGTACTGACTAAAAACATTACGCTTATAAATGTCGTTTGTAATTTTTTGCGACACGAAAGCTATTGATCTATTTTTCAGATAAAAACACCTAGTTTTTTTGGTAGCAGAAACCTTGGTGCATAAAGTTCTATGAGCTAGTTTGTGAAACAAAGTCCATATTCTAATTTTATTTTTGGCAATTTGAATAATAGGATTCTTAGAACTTAGAACTTACAAAATGCTTTAAGCACTTAAATGATTTTCAGACGGAAAGCATGAGATGTTATTCAATGAACAGTTAAAATTCTTGACATCACCACAAATGTGTATGAGATTATCCTCATTATAAACAGTGAAAGTGTTACCATAGAATATTTTGCTATTTTGTATAAAATTAACTAGCAAACCTCTAGCATAATCTAAATGCATATTTCGTTTTTCTCCGTCTGAAATAAGTAGAATACTAATTGCAATACTCTGGGAAAGAAAATGGATAAAGGCATTTTCAGAAATAACATTTCGCAGCTCAAGGTCCTCAGTAAAGCAAAAATTGTCAAAATTCAGTGGGTTTTCACATGTCTAGTGGTACCTGTCGCTTAATGATCTTGGTTTTCTTAAAAACTCAGAGGGCAAACACCATTTAAGTTTAACCAAAGTATTTGAAAGTTCCGTTCTTTGAAGTAAAAGAGCTTAACAGAAAGACCTTTTTTTATATAGTTAAGAATCCTCCGAGCAACACCTAAACATACCAAGTGCATATAATCTAAAACAAAAGATATATGGTATACTGATAGTTAACAAAGGGGTGATGCCTTGTTGAAGAGAAACATAACCATTATCTCTAAAAACTGTTTCAGTTCCAGATGAAAAGAGATCTTTCTCGTTAAAAACAACACAACCATTATAAGACCCATTAATAAGGCATCTTTCACATGAGCAACTATTTTGGTTTAATTCCCTGTATTACTTAATAAAGTCATCAAAGTAGTCATCCAAAGAATCAGGTTTCCTTAATCCACATAAAGTTGCAACAGTAAATATATCATGACCATCAAAAGAACAAAGGATTGGCCATAACTGAGTACGGATGATTTGAAAAGAGGAATTCCATCTATATTAATAGATAAACGTATAGTCTTAGTATTTTTGGTTCCATTGAATACTATCAAAATGCCATCAAGCAATCCAAAGTAAACATACTCACCACCACACTTTTTATAGGTAGAGACTTTCCTAGTCGTGTAACCAGTGTGCGGACATCCTTCAGCACATTTATCCCTGATATTTGTAAGATTGTTAATCATTCATTAACAGAAGAATGAGAGCATTGGTTTTTAACCACACAAGACGCTAATTCTTTGCAGTGATCAAACTCTTCAACAATCTCTTCAATATCCCCTATATCTGAACAACTTTCTCTGGTATCATCAGATTTACAAGAAAAAATTTCACCTTCAAAGTTATCTGTATCACTTAATACCGTATCAGATTTTATTATTTCTACGTGTGGGTCTTCAAAGTTAGTATGATCTTCATTATTTTCAACTTCATCAACATTCTGTGCAATAGAAGATTAAACTTGTCTATTTATTCGTTTTCAGGCATTGACAATAATTTTCAGACAATAATTTTTATTTAAAATAAACTATAATAAACGTGAATATGATTAATAAAGTTTTTATGATATAGTTGAAGTTCATAAGTTAAATAATCTAATCAACTACTACTTGATTAGATTCTTTAACTTTAGTAATCAAGTTAATTACCAATTAAACTTAATTACTAAAGAAACTAGACAGAATTTTTATTTTGACTAGATTATCAAATTAAATTACAAACTCAACCTACTTCGAATGAAGGTAAGCCAATATATTTTTGAAAATGTTATTACATCCACCGTCATTTTCAGATAGTTAAAAAGCAAATGTTAAGTAAATGCCTCTTCATTGACATAAATATTACTAACACTTATATTAATAAAATCAGAATAAATTAACAGGATAAAAATAATAAAACAAGATAGTTATGCAATATTAAAAAAATAATATTTAAAATAAATATTATTGAAAAATTGAATGTTTGTACACAGATATTAAAAGTTACAAGCAGTTTACAAATACTGACAATCATAAAATATAAACAATTACTGCAAAAAAACTAACAACGATCTTAAATGAATATAATAATAATAATAATAATAATAATACTATAATCATAATAAATAATATATTGAGTAATATATTTGATACAATATTAATATAATACTAATATGTAAGTATACCATCAAATGATACCATTTAAAAATAAACAGGAAAAATTAATTAGCTTTTAATAATTAACACAAAAAAAATTAAATAATAAAAAAGTAATGCAAAGAGAGTTGCCCAAAACAAATTTATTACAATAACAGCAACATAAAAATATACTCACAAATATTAAAATCTTTTATATATCTGTTTAAAAAAAAAATTACTTATAATTATAATGGCTACAACAATACCTAGAATACAAGATTTTTAAAATATGAAACCAGTTTATAAGAAACTAGAACCGAAACTTCTAGTTCTAAGTTCTAGTTAAACTAGTTCTAGAACTGGAACTAGTAAAACTTAAAAGTTTTAGAACTAAAACTTCTAGTTGAGGCTTCTAGTAGAAGCCTCAAATTTTAAGAAACTTGTTAAAGTTTGTTTTGTTTGTTTTTCTTGTTTTAGTGTTAAAGCTGCTTTTAGGTAAACAGGCTTAAACAAAAAATACTCCAATATAGTAAAAAAAGTTAATTTTAGCAATTTAAAAAATAATACTGTTGGCCGAACAAAACATACAAAATTGAATCATTTTTAACTTTTAGAAAATCTATTCGCCTAAACGAAATTCACGCTACCATTTGCTTAATTCTTTAGACATTGCCGTTTTTAGATATACGTTTAAAATACGTTTTTTTTTTTTACATTAAAAAAATGTTTTAAAAGCGTTCAAGCGCTTACTAGGAATTTTCGTAAATAATATTAAAAAAAAACGCTTAAAAAACGATTCAAATTTCTATTTAAAAAAAGGTTAAAAAAATAACGTATGAAAAACGTTTGTATTGGTTCTTTTAACGTCCGACCGAAAATTGGAGGGAATTAAAACTTTTTAAAAATGTCCTGTGCTTACTGGGAATTCATTTTATGATTTTTTATAACATCGTTAGAATAAAACCACCGTTCTTCTTGTTTTACCTCGTTCATTTTGCTAACATTGTAAAAAGTCTTTTAAAATAATCTATATTAGTATATTTGACGTCAATATTTTTATTTTCTTCAAAATGTTGAGTCATTAAATCATCATTTTATCTGACACTT
This sequence comes from Hydra vulgaris, assembly GCF_038396675.1. Lineage (NCBI taxonomy): Eukaryota > Metazoa > Cnidaria > Hydrozoa > Anthoathecata > Hydridae > Hydra > Hydra vulgaris. The sequence goes on from NC_088926.1 coordinate 36,113,771, forward strand.
TTCCAAATCGTATTTCGTTTAAAGCGCAAAAAAAAAAAATATTTTCTTTTTGTCTGAAGCATTCTGTTAAACCAAGAACGATTGTAATATCTTTCAGATTTAAAAATATATTGTCCTTGTAACGGTTGTAATCGAAGAAAATAGCCACAAACAATATTTTGAATTCCAGCAAAAAGTTTGTCGTAACATTGATTAATTCTATCAGCCAAATTATGCAACAAGGCAAACGTTTCAGCATTTAACATTGAAGTTTCGTCAACTATTAAAACACTTGGTTCTCTTGATTTTTTTTCTAATATCAGGAGGCATATGTTTACTATAATAATCTAATCTTTTTGTTCCAGTTTCAATGCCTGCAAAAAATTGTATAGTAATACTGTTCAAAAGGTGTGCAGCTTTTCCTGTACTTGCTTTAATATGTATATTTTTGATAATTTGATCGCTTGTAGCGATTTCTCTAACTAAATAACTTTGACCACAGCCAGCGCCACCAGTATCAAAAAAATTAAGCCCTTTATCTAACCATTGAAAAGCTAACTTTTGCTGTAACGACAATGACATTTTTTGTTTTTTGCTAAAAAAAAATTTTTTATAAGAAAAAATATTACAAAAATTTTTATAATTAAAAATAATTTTATCACCAAAAACATCGTTACAACTTTTTTAAATAAAAAAATATATAAGTATGCGTATTTCATAAACCAAACTCAATAAATCATTCTTAGTTTTATATTTATTTCAGAATTACAAACACGAGCTCTCATTAAAAATAATAAATCGTCTATAATGTTTATGCTTGCATTCATTAAAAGCATCATATGAACTATTTCTTTGTTATTGAACGGTTTAATTTCTTTTAAAAGATCATTTTCATTCAACAGTTCTTTTTTTTCACATCCGTTAAAGTTTTGTTCATCGTTAATATTTTTTTAACTAATTATTTTTTTTGCATTTTTTTCTCTCATTATATTCATTTAAAAAAAACAATTTTATTAAAAAGCAACCTATCACAATAAATATTACGCAAGAACGCTTTTCACAATTACAATTCTCGCTTCCTCGAATGTTATTTAAAAAATTATTACAATCTTCGATATTATTTATTCTTTCTTGCAGGTCTTCAATCCATTCCTTTTATGATGATATATTTTGATTAAAATTATAAAATAAATCAAAATCCATATTTAAATAAACATGATAGCATTTTTTGATGTATTAAATTATAAAATAGAAGTATACTTTTTTTTAAATTATTAAACAAATATAAAAATCGAAAATTTTTTTTTCATAAAACTTAAAAAAATGAATCGAGTTGATAGTATCATATTAAAAATTTATAATAATTGCGTTGTTTGCAAAGTAGCGAAAAGATAAAAACATCAAGATTGCAAATTTGGTAAATCTTCTCCTTCTTCCCTTGTTATCGAAGAAGAGCATTTTAAAGACGAAAATTTTGACGCTTTTCTTGAACATGTATTAAATTTAAAGCGAATTACATTGAATTCATACTCAATTGAAAAATGTTTTAGAAACAGTCAATTTAAAAATTTGCTATATCATCCACAACTCTATCATTATCATTTCAAACAATTTGACAGATTGAAAAAAGAACACGTAAATGAAAACATCATTGCGGAATATTACAATTCAAAGCTAACTATTATGTTACTCGAAAGAGATATTAAAACAAGTTCAAGTTGACGGAGATCGATCTGACGGTTTCGTAGATACTTTTACATCAAAAACATTACCTATTTTTTCTTCTCTGATGGAAAAACTAGATGGAGCTTTAAAAAAGAAATCTGTTGAAAGAGACATTAAAAGAAAAATGAAAGACGCCTGATGAAAAGCATTATTTGTTAACATATTAAACGCTATTGTAACAATATTTATTTAAAGTTGTTTTAGTTTAAAAAAAAAATAATAATGTGTACTAATGAATCTTTGTCTCCTTATTTTAATCAACCCATTTTTAAAATTATTTTATTGGAGTTTACGCTTTTGATGAATTAAGTCTAACAAAAACTCACAGTCACATTATTAAACGTATGAAAAAAAACGGTTTTTTTATTGTATGCATCAACGAAACTACTAAAGAAAAAGGACAATACTGGAGACTTTTACTAAAAACAAATACGAATAATTTTTTTTTGTTTTGATAGTGTAGATAGTGAAAGCGTACTGAAACAAATACCTTTGTTTTTAAAATAAAATAAACACTTGTTTGAAGCTGTAGACGAAGTACGAACAAACGTACTAATACTATTAACATAAACTATAATACTATTAACTAAAACTATTAACATAAACTAATACTATTAACATAAGTAAATATCATAGACTAATACTATTAACATAAACTATAATAAAATGTCAAATTATCAATACTGGATATTAATACTATATTATCTATTGTTAACGAAGAAAATATTTTGCAAGAAGAAGAAATGAAAAAAATTTATTTAACTAACTTTAGAAGATTAAAAGCTATAAACGAGTTTATAGACAATCCTAAAGATGACGTCTTAATTCAAAAACAAATAAAAATCCTAGTCATGCAAAATTTATTAAAACAATATGAAGCAAGCATCGTACACCCTGCTAGAGGAAACTAATAAAGAAAAATGCGTTACATGTCACAGTTATGGCAATTTATTTTTCGTTGTAATTAAAGAAAAATAAATGTTGTTTTTATTAAAAAATCGCACACCAATCGTACTTAAAGAAAAAAGGAGAAATATGACTAATAAACAACGTAATAAAACAAATCGCTCCGATTAACACGATTAAGTTATAATGCAATCATTGTAATGGAAAAAAAACAATAACAATGAAACGTAGTTTAAGAAAAACGCTCGAAACAAATAAAAAAAATTTTTTAATGTATATATTTATTGTTTAGGCTATATACAATGTTTTACATAATATCTGTTGTTTTTTTATTTTAATATTCTTCAAATATTTTATCGGCCGGCATGTAATACTTAACGAGTGCTTTAGGTTTCGCAACAGCGTTCGTGGCAGCAGTCGATTTTTTGCCCTTCCACGCTTTTCTTAAACCGTTTAACAAAGAACCCACTTGTAACGCGTTAGATACATTTATAGGAGCGATATAATCCGCTAAACCTCGTCCACGTCGAATTCTTTGAGTTTTACTCCTTAAACGATTTTTTATAAACGCTTTCTTTTAACTGCCATATTGCAAAAGATTCTTTCATAAGTATTTGCAAATTCGTCGTATAACATCTCAAATTCTTTATTTCTCATAATAATAACTTTTCTTTAACTAGTTTAAAAAACAAATTTGTTAAACATTTTAAACAATATTTTTACAAATAATAGAATCAACGAATTTTGTTGCATGTCCATATTGAAATCATTTTTTTAAATTTAAATAATCATTAAGATTTGACTTCTTTAATAGTTTTTTTAATCCGAATTTAAAGATTGATTGAAAAAGGTGTTCCAAGTTTGGGTATGGAACCTAATACGTTACAAAGGAAACCATTACCACGTTTTTTCTTACGCGCCAATATTTTTTCTCGCATTTCCAATTAACGCGTTATAAGTTTTGAATGAAGTCTTTGTTTTTTATGTACAAATACTTATCTTCTACCATGTTTAATATGTTTTCGATATTGATTTGTTTTTCTCATTTTTTGAAAAAGGTTGATTTCATTTTTTTTATGATCCACCGAAATCCAAACAAACCTACATATTGGTTTACCCACTCGATGTAAAATTCAATTTTGTCGGTTATTTTTATATACTCCTTTTGATTTTCTATAACGAAAAAGTCCTTTTTTTACAAATTTGACGCTTTTTTAACTTATTTTATTAAATCTTGCGACATGATGATTTAACATAGAGCTTCCTATTTCATTTTAATTGACCTTTCACCGTAAAGCAATGCATTATGGTAATTGTATATACAAAAAATTGTAAAACTCATAGGTCTTTTTTTTATATTTTTTAAATTTATTTCGTGGCTTCTTTCAACATAGGTAATAGTTTTCTTGCTAATAATTTGTTACATTCGTGACAAAATCTTTACCAACTTTTTTATCTCCGCAGTAGAATAACTGCATTGTACTATAAACAAAATATTAGACGTTGTTTTTGTTGGTTAGTCCCTTATAGTAACTTATAAAATTATAATAAAAATAAAATATATGTATAATGATCTTTATAAATATTTCTGTTGCTTCTAGCTTTTTTAAAAGCTCTAGCAAGGTTTCACTACATGCAACATTTTGTCTAATTACAAACGAGGAGTCTAATAACGATGAAGACGAAATAATCTCTGAAAAAGTAACCGAATGGTCATGAGATATAACACTCTTGCCTCAATAACACATCAACATATATTTAGTTATATGATATCTGATTCAGTATCAGTGGATAATTTTTAACAAAATGCTACTAAACATAAAATAGCAGGTTACCAGTAATTTAAAGAAAACTATGTAAAAAGGATTAGAGTTTAAATCAAATATTCTTAGTGATAAACTTTTATTTTTTGTAAAGTGTAATGTTTCAGCCTCAATGAAAAAAATTCTATACGATGTATATGTCCATATTTGCCAAAAAAACTGGGGATGTATGTTATGCAAAATGTAATTGTAAATGGGTGCTGGTGGGTGCTGTAAGCATGTAGCTGCAGCCCTATATCAACTTGTTGAGAAGAAGCAACTTAATTTAAAAAGTGTACCTGACGAAAAAACATCGACCGATAATTTCAAAAATAGCACATATCTGGTGAGTCAGCTAAGAACTGTGAAGCTATTTTGTTTTCAGATCTAACATTTGAGAAAGCAGATGCCAACAAAGATATTAATAATTTACGATTTCTTCCTCTGGACAAATTTTGGTACAGTTATAAACCGCTGAAAAAATACTCCTCCAACTTCATTGTTATAAAAGCTGATAAAAAACTGTGATATTCATTTACGATCACAAGCTTGTCAGTGGAGAATTGAAAATGAAGTTACTGCTTGTGGAAAGTATAAAAGAAAAATGTAATTGTGATATTTTAAAGTATGGCCTTATTGTAAATTCAAAATGGCCATGGCTAGGTTGTAGCCCTGATGAGTTGTGTATTGATAAAGTCAACTACAAAATGATTAAAGTAAAGTGCCCCTTTTTCAAAAAGAAATTTTTTTGTACGAGAAGCTTGTACCGATAGACCTTTTTGTATGGAAGTAGTTGATGGTCAGCCAAACCTAAAAATCAAACATAGTTACTTTTACCAATGTCAAGGTATTATGGCTATTACAGAAACTAGTGAAATAGATTTTATTATATACATTAATGAAGACTATTTTGTGTAAACAATACAATTTGATCATGAAAACTGGTTCAACAAGATATTACCATGTTTAAATACATTTTATTTTCAATTTATGACTGAAAAAATATTTGCATGTATGTAAATATTTAAAAATCGTTTTAAGAATACAATTTTTATTTTTTTTATTTTCTTTGTCAGCAATAAGTGGTGGCAAAATGTTTACTAGGTAGCAACTTATTACCCATATCTTATTAAGTTGAGCTGCCATTGTAATTGTAAAAATTGTTTGCAATAGTCTATACTTTTTTATTCTTGCTATAACTCGTTTGACATGCACCCTAAGAAAAGCAATTCTTCTTGTTTCAACTTCTTTTGGGTGTGATAATTGAGATTTTCCATTAAGAAAAGGGGGTATGTTAAGAGAAAAGTTTTCAGGCAAAAGGTCTTCAATTTCAAAACCACGATCAGCCATAATAGAGTCACCTGGTTCCATAAAGGACATTAGATTAGATGTTTTGTAATTTTGAAATCAGTAGATCTATATGTACATAAGTCTGAAACAAATGTAACAGCACCTGCTGTTGAAATTCCAACTAACTCTTTCGCAGTATTATGGTGCTTATATAATGAAAACACATGATTGACTTCTATAAGAAGTAGGCATTTCTATAAGTTTTCTCTACAGTCTATTATTACCCTTGTTGAAGGATAAAGTTTTTTAAAACAACTAGGCATGGTATCATCTACAGTCTTTTTAGATGCCCATATAGACAATGCTCTTAGTTGCGAATAGAAAAAATTAATCCATGTTATTAATGTTCTGCTGACATGACTAGTTGATAATATAAAACGAACCAAGATCTTCGATAGGTAATGCACATTTCAAACGAATTAGCACCATTAGGCTCTTTTTCGTGCACACTTCAAGCGAGTTAGCACC